>NC_041231.1:99306603-99310009 GCF_002837175.3 Physeter macrocephalus
CCCCCGCATCGGCAGGCGGACTCTCAACCACTGCACCACCAGGAAAGCCCCACATTTTTTATGTACACACTTTTCTCAGTAGAATGTAGTCAATCTAAAACAGTTCAGCTTTATGAGAAGGAAAGTATGTTATGATGGCTAAGAGGCATCTCCTCCATTAACATTACTTGTCAGTTTCACAGGTTTCTTACAGTTTTCTTCTTAAGAGTTTTGTTTAGCACTCAGATAATTGAGTGCCCATTTTATAAAAAGCACTATACCCTGAGCTTTAGAGATACAAGGAAGCATTAGACACGGCTCATAGATTTGAACTGTGGTTGGAAATACAAGGAATCTCAGTCTTAAAATGTTGGTGAATCATAGAAGGAGAACATTAAGTCATGAGTAAGAGGCAGTCTTCAATAAGAAAAAGTTGTTCTTTTGTTTACTGATGCAGGATGGTTGGGTTGCAGAGGAATTTGATAAGTGAGGAGGAAATCTAAAAGTTTGTTGGGGAATTTAATGAATAAACCGACAGGGCTGGCCCACATTAAGGAACAATGTAGCAAATACCCTGAATGAGAAATGGTGTGGTCATTCCCTCTCCACACTGATACCTCCTACTGTGGGCTGGACCTACAGAGGGAATGCAGCTGGGCTGTCTTGTATCAATCCCAGGGAACTGCTCAGTTGCAGCTAGTGCACTGCCATCAGTCTATGTGGAAGGGTGCTTTAATGAGAGGACCTGGAAAATTTGGCCATGTGCCTACAGAAGTGGTGTCAGAATGTGGTTCCTGGACAGCAGTGTCAGTAATATGTGGAAGCATATTAAAAATTTGTATTAAAAATACCAATACTCAGGCCCCACCCCATACATACTGCACCAGAAACTCTGGGAGTGGCGTTGGAAATCTGTGTTTTAACCAGACTTCCAGTTGATTCTGATGCACTTAAGGTTTGAGAACCACTGGTCTATTAAGTATATCATTAGGGATGTTATTTATTACTTACCCAGTACCATCTTTATGAGGACTTATGAAGACAAATTTCTTTCTGGTATACTTTCTTGAGCATTTTAAAAAAATCTTAGGAAGACAGTGAATTAAGTAACTGGTCAGTTTCCTTTCTCTCACTGACTGCTAAAAAGCTAAGAGTCACGTCAATGTCTCTTATTACAATAGTTTACATTATGGTATACATTGTTGTGTTAGCTTCTGTCTTTGTTTTTATATCCCTGTCTTTTTTTCTCATGTACATTTGATTTATCTATTTTACCGTATTTTATGTGTCCCCCTAAGTTATTCTGCGTTTTTTGAAAATGTAGAATATGAATATCTCAGTGTCAAAGTGTTAGTAGTTGTTACATGTCAGTCAAGGTTAGGCAGGCTCAGGATGTTTGACATTCGAGCAGTGGTTAAAATGTTCTTTCCCTATATTCCAATTCATCTTCCATCTTTGGATTTAACGGCTGTGGAGAAAGCAGTTTTAAGTATGGTAGTTCTTAGGTTTTCCCTGATCTCCAGAGCTTGAAAGAGTCCACATGCTTTAGAGGACTTTGGGAACTCTGGCTCCCAACTCACCGCCTTTAGTCACTCCTAAAACATGCCACATCAGTTGGCTGCTTGCCTATCCCATGGTTGTCCCAGGAAAGTTACGTTTCTTGCACGATAGATGTGTTCCTAAAAAGTTGCATGTAATCTGAACCACATTTACACCCTAGACCAATATTTAAGGCAATCTTATGGTGAATCCTTCAGTACTACAAAGAATTGGCCTCTCCTGGAATGTATTATTTTGAAACCAGATTTTCTGATATCAGAATTTATACATGGTGAGATTTACCTGCCTATGGTTTATGGTACTATACACGTCCTTTTACTATAAGATAAGGTAAAAGAGTTCCCTCAGTCTGGGGAATGGGAACACTTTTTATAAAGAGTGGGGGGAAAACCCAAGAATCAAAACACCCAAAATTTAATAAGATAATGCATTTTCACTAGGGAAAGATTGAGTCTGGTGATAACAATAGAGCATTTGTGAAGGGCTCATTTAGCCAAACTTTTTTTGTGTGAAAACAGAATTAAGTCAAACCACATCACTGCATACTAGGAATTTTTGGAAACACAGTGGAACATTCCAAGATAAAATATTAGGTCATTTCAGGGCTTGAGGTGGGGTGAAGTGAGCTACATTGGTCCTGAGATTTTTTTTTTTTTTTTTTGAGAGCTAAAATGTGTGCTTGAGTGGGAAAAACATGAGAAGGGGTATCGGCAATCATAGATCACTCAGTCAGTAAATATTTATTGTGTGCCTACTGTATGCTTGGCACTGTGCTAATTGTGGAGATACGGTAGAAGAAAATGGACAAATAACCTGCCTGCATGAAGCCCACAATTTTGACTGTAAACCTTGCTCTGTTCTACGAGGGGAGGATGGTTTGGGTCTGGTCATTTATCTGTCTGGCCCTTAGTTTGCGCATTTGTAAAATAAAGTTGTCATTTAGATGACCTTTCTCTGTCTTTTATAGCTCATGATTCTTTGTCTTTGATTTTTTAATGACAGACTCTTTCTCTGATAATGTAAAAGAACTGGAAGGTCCAGAGCTTCTAGTTTTAGGGTACCAAACTGATTGGAAGGGGTGACTGAGGAATTTATGTTAAAGCTACATTTCTACAGCCAAGATAGTGTTTAATTGAGGTTGAGTTCCATTTAAGATGATGTACAAATGGAAATCAAACCAAGGCTCTAGTCCCCAGCCATCCTCTTAGCACTGCTTACTGCTTCCCCTTCTTTCTATCCCTCTCCTTTTCTTTGCCTCTTTATCTCAGTTTAGTATGTGGAACAACTAGATTCGAAAAGATTAACTAGCAAAGTCAGAGCTCCTTCAGAGCAGGAGAAAATGAACTCATTCAGTTCCATTTTGGGGGATAGAGTGGAAAGAAACAGGGGTGTGCTCCAACTGCAGAGTCCATTAGCATAGAGAGATGAAAAGCCAACACAACCTGACTGCATTATCTTGAGAGCTGTCTGGATCCAAGACGAGAGCAGGAGGTCCAGGGAAATTTCAGACAGGGCCTGCACTTTTCCTTCTGATGTCCACAGCAACATCGGGCTAAAGAGAACTTAAAGAATCATCTAAACCTACATGCCATTTGTGTTGGCAGTCCTAATGACATCCAATTTATCCTAGTTGGACGAGAACTTATCTGTTGTGTGTTTTTTTAACATGTTTATTGGTGTATAATTGCTTTACAATGTTGTGTTAGTTTCTGCTGTATAACAAAGTGAATCAGCTGTATGTATACATATATCCCCATATCCCCTCCCTCTTGCGTCTCCCTCCCACCCTCCCTATCCCACCCCTCTAGGTGGTCACAGAGCACCGAGCTGATCTCCCTGTGCTATGCGGCTGCTTCCCACTAGCTAT
>NC_041231.1:99310348-99313281 GCF_002837175.3 Physeter macrocephalus
TAGTTTTTTAACGAACCTCCATACTGTTCTCCATAGTGGCTGTATCAATTTACATTCCCACCAACAGTGCAAGAGGGCTCCCTTTACTCCACACCCTCTCCAGCATTTATTGTTTGTAGATTTTTTTATGATGGCCATTCTGACTGGTCTGAGGTGATACCTCATTGTAGTGTTGATTTGCATTTCTCTAATGATTAGTGATGTTGAGCATCCTTTCATGGGTTTGTTGGCCATCTGTATGTCTTCTTTGGAGAAATGTCTATTTAGGTCTTCTGCCCATTTTTGGATTGGGTTGTTTGTTTTTTTGATATTGAGCTGCGTGAGCTGGTTGTAAATTTTGGAGATTAATCCTTTGTCAGTTGCTTCGTTTGCAAATATTTTTCTCCCATTCTGAAGGTTGTCTTTTCATCTTATTTATGGTTTCCTTTGCTGTGCCAAAGCTTTGAAGTTTCATTAGGTCCCATTTGTTTATTTTTGTTTTTATTTCCCTTACTCTAGGAGGTGGGTCAAAAAGGATCTTGCTGTGATTTGTGTCACAGTGTTCTGCCTATGTTACTTCTCTGGTTTTTAAAGACCTCAGGAAGGTGATAATGAGGATGATAATTACATCCTTAACCATAGATTTTTGGTGTTGGAAAAGTCTCCTTATTGCAAATCCCATCCTCTTGGTTGATCCCATTCTGTAATTGCCTTCTGTTGTTTCCTTGTGCCATTTGCTTTACTGACTAAAGAGAAGGGAGCCCACCATATACTTCCTTTCCAGTTAAGCATTGTACATTCTACATGCTTCTTTGGGAAAAGTACCATAGCTGTGCAGTGGTGACCTAGAGACAGAGTGGAATTCATTGTAAACCCCAAACAGTTTTCTCCTGTCGTGTTATTTTCTGTATGTGTGCATTGCCTGGAACATATCCTTAAAATCTTAGCTAAATTCCTCCCCCACATTGAATAAAATCATTCTGAATTTTAATTTTCTCTGGGTCAGCCTGGGGTCATCGATTAACATAACGAACACAAATATGTTCTTGGTGCCATCACTGAGTTGTTGCTGAAAATATGAAACCCCTACAGACCTAGGACCTACTCAACAGATATCACTCCCGCACATTATCACATTTCCTTCCTGGACTCATTTGCACTTTATAACTCTCTTGTTTAGGAATTGCATTGCTAGTCCCTAAGACTCTGGACATCTGTTTTCCTAACATTAATTTCATGTTCTTTTCCACGTCCCCCAGGTCCTTCTTGCAAAGGATACGCCTTGACACCAGGGAGCACCGTCCTTTGGATGGACGTGATTGTTTGAAAATGCTTATTTTTAATTCTTTCAAAGCTTTGTGCAAACCTCTTTAAATTTGTGCAAGTATCACTGGCTTGCAGAGATTCACTTGGGACTTATGTAAAAGGAGTGTAAAAGCCTGCTAACAGCTTCCGCATAGGAAAAGCACATTGCATTATGTTTGTGTCTCTTGAAATCCAAAAGGATGAATCAGCTCTACATAATATTTAATAAAAACAGCAACTCATTAGAGAGCGGTTACTTCTAGGCAAGAGTGCCTGGAAGATCATTTTACCTTTCGCCAATTCAAACAGAATGCTTTGTTTTAGACACTGGCTCCATTCTGTCCCTTTTGTCAAAGCTTAACAAGCTAACAAGTACGAGACAGGGTCAAAAGACAACAGTAACTTACCGAATGGTTCCCAGTTGGGCAGATGGCACTTTGGACTCCTTTAATGGGCTCCCTAACCTGTGAATGTCTGCTGCCATTTCGATAGCAATGGAAAGGTTTCTGAAATGTTCCTCTCAATTTCACACCAGATTTAGAGCTCAAAGAGAAGTCCTGTATTTACTTCAGCTGGTGCTTCATTAGGGGTTGTTCAAAACCAGTTAACAGGAAAGTTGTCTGCAGACTGGAAGGTATGGAAACCAAGGCACAAAGAAACTAAACACTGAGCTGTATACACACAGTGAGTTTATCAGGCAACTTGGGAAATGAATCCAAGTTTCTTGCCTCATAATCCACAGGTTACCATCTCACTGACATAGGGTGTACTAGAGAGAGGTACATCTGGGTTCAAACCCCAACTGTCGCTTGAAGATAATGTGACCTTGAATTTGTTTCCCTATCAATTGAATTGTAATAAAACCTCTGTCAGAGAATTGGAGTGAAGACAAACACAGAAATGATATAACATGAGGACAGCGTGTGGCACACAGCTGGATGCACAATAAATGGTAGCTATTCCATCCACACTTACTCCTTTTACATGTTTTTTTAGTGATTTCCTTTAAAAATAAATACATAAATAAAGAAATCCCAAGCATTGCTAGTTAATCTCCAGGTGTCTAATTCTACATACACCAAAGAGACAGGGGCTGTTGAGTAGGGGACCTTGCAATCAGAGCAGGGGACCTTGATCTTGGACACAAAGGCAAGCCAAATTCAGAGTAGATGTGAGAAAGCAACCTTTTCTGGGTCTCCCTCTTTCTCTCTTCGTCTTTGTCTCTTTGTCTTTTTCCTCACATAGTCTCATATCCTAAGTTTCAAGTCACTACTTATTGCTGATATTATATTATTATACATAATTTTCTTTATTTTTTCTCCTATCATATATATTCATTATATATGCTTTTCATGTCTTAACTCTTTGCCAGTTTCTCTTGTTCATTCCCTGTAAATATATGAAGCCATGAAACAGGTATACCTTCAGTGGTGAGGTCATGATATTGGGATTCTATACCCTAGAGAAATATTTCACACCATTTCTTGATATAAAGAATCATCTTGGGCTTCCCTGGTGGTGCAGTGGTTGAGAATCCACCTGCCGATGCAGGGGACACGGGTTCGTGCCCCGGTCCGGGAAGATCCCACGTGCCGCGGAGCGGCTGGGCCCGTGAGCCATGGCCGCTGGGCCTGTGCATCCGGAGCCTG
>NC_041231.1:99313469-99359427 GCF_002837175.3 Physeter macrocephalus
ACACACACACACACACACACACACACACACACACACACACACACAAATCATCTTATTACCAATTTATATTCTTGGGCTCCAACCCATATCTAATGAGTCAATCTGAAGTGAGAGGTAGGTGAGTGGGAGTGTGAGAATTTATACGTTTAACAAATGCCCCTAGTAACCCTTCTGATCTGATATATTTGAGAAACACATCTCCCTGTGGCCAGGTGGCTTTACGTAGCTTCCTGGACCCAGGTAGCCATTACTAACATTGTGAGTCTGAGAGAGCTGGGTGAGAGAATGTGGATGAATCCACACCAGTTCATGCCCTTTCTGAGAAAGTGTGTTCTTTAATGCAGGGGCAGGCCCCAGGCCACGAACCACTATTGGTCCATGGCCTGTTCGGAACCGGGCCGCATAGCCGGAGGTGAGCAGCGGGTGAAAAAGCAAAGCTTCATCTGTATTTACAGCCGCTCCCCATCGCTAGCATGACCGCCTAAACTCCACCTCCTGTCAGATCAGCGGCAGCACTGGATTCTCATAGGAGCGCAAACCCTACCGTGAACTGCGCATGCGAGGGGTCTAGGTTGTGCACCTCTTATGAGCATCTAACGCCTGATGATCTGAGGTGGAGCTGAGGCGGTGATGCTGGCGCTGGGAAGCGGCTGCAAATACAGATTATCGTTAGCAGAGAGGTTTGACTGCACAGAGACCGTAATAAATCAATTGCTTGCAGACTCATATCAAAACCCTATCAGTGAGTGGCAAGTGACAACGAAGCTGCATCTTACGGAGTAGACTGGACGTGAGCAGCACACTTCTGGTGTCACTGTCTCACATCACCCCCAGATGGGACCATCTAGTTGCAGGAAAATGAGCTCAGGGCTCCCACTGATTCTGTATTATGGTGAGTTGTATAATTATTTCATTATATATTACAATGTAAAAATAAAAGAAATAAACAGCAAATTAAATGTAATGGAACCGTAATAAATCAATTGCTTGCAGACTCATATCAAAACCCTATCAGTGAGTGGCAAGTGACAACGAAGCTGCATCTTACGGAGTAGACTGGACGTGAGCAGCACACTTCTGGTGTCACTGTCTCACATCACCCCCAGATGGGACCATCTAGTTGCAGGAAAATGAGCTCAGGGCTCCCACTGATTCTGTATTATGGTGAGTTGTATAATTATTTCATTATATATTACAGTGTAACAATAACAGAAATAAAGTGCACAATAAATATAATGTGCTTGAATCATCCTGAAACCATCCACCACCCGCCCCGTCTGTGGAAGAATTGTCTTCCACGAAACGCATCCCTGGTGCCGAAAAGGTTGGGGACCACTGCTTTAACGTATATCCTATGGGTCTTCGTTTGGAGGAATCATCTTATTTTTTGGCCAGTATGTTATGGAAGCTTTAGAATATACACACAGTAATATTCAAAAGGTTTTATTTTTCACACTTGAGATGTATGTAGATTCCTATTAAAGAAGGCAAGCTTAAGCAATAAAAACCAACCGAGTACTTTTCTCACAATTCTGATCGGTCTTTTTTTTGTTACTGTGTTTGTTCCACTTAAGATGGTTTGCATTGTTCTTTCCAATACTGGCTTCCATCTTGGACCCCATCTCTTCTGGGGGAGAAACAAGTTAAAATATGGTGGGTCCCAGTAGAATTTATAACTTCAATGTGCTGCAGGTTTTTGTGCCTAAAAATCCACTGGATAGTGATGGTGATTTTCAGCCTATCCTACCCACAGCCAAGCTTATAAGAGATAATATCTCCTTAGAGATGTAATCAAAGAGTTTTGGGGGAAGCTGTCCATCACAAAGTTTTTCAGGAACATAAAAGATCCTGAACATTTTGTAAAGTTAGTCTTCTTGCTTCACGTCAGATGCAAAATTTTTACACCCAACTTTGAGGGGAAAAGAAATATAACCACGACTTAAATCAGTCAGTGGATTTTGAGAGCTGTCCTGCCGTACGTGAAACATGTTTTCACACTAAGTAAGCTCACCTCAGTGGTTGTCTAAAGCTCATCTTGTCAATGAGGGGTACTGAACCTCACAAAGGAAGCCCACACTCAGCTGCCTTTGATGATGAATAATTAAGAAGGGGTGTATTAAAGGTCGTTGTCAGTAAATTGATAAGGGCCGGTGTAGAGAAGAAGCAGCACATGGAAGCCAGCCAGTCTGTTTAGCCAACACAAGCGACGCCAACCAAATAGCATTCTGCTGGGAGAGCCAGAACAAGAGGAACTCGCCCTGTGGGGCAGACCGCACACACCTGGGATGCCGTGTGTACAGCTCAAGGAGATTCCATTCACACGTGTCACCAGCTAGGGAGCTTTAATTTCTGAACATTTCTAGAAGTCAGCTCATGCCATTTACTCTGGCGGGAATGGCAGTCAGCCATACTGGAGAATATTAAACAACTCTCTCCAGTCTCAACAGTGCCTTATTGTCTCAGCATAAAAACATTTGTTTAAATATTAAACAGGGAAATCTCGCCTGGTCATTAAAACCCATAAAGAAAAAGAACAGGACGGAAATTGGTTAATATAATAATGTTAGACTTTGGCCCACTGAGTGGCTAGAATGCCATTTGTCTTGGTGGCATGTCACCCACCCAGAGGAAGCCCTCGACATCACAATCCCAGTTTCATTTTCACACAGTGTTTACAGCACTCTCATGATACGTGCTTTTCTTCTCATAAAACGTGCAGATGCTGAGTGCAATCATTTTCAGTTTTCTCAAAGTCTGTCTTGAATAACCGTGAGACTCAGGATTCTTAATTTCTATTGACCACATTTAGTGTTTTGATCTGGGAAAGACAAACTGAATAAAAATGCTTCTTACATCATATGTAAGTCAGTTAACATTTACCACGATGCTTTAAAAAAATTCCATTCCATTCCAAAGTATGAGTGGATATCCACAACGAGCTTATCTTCTGTTTAACGGGGAGTGGGGAGGTAGGGGAGAAGGCTTCCCTAACACATATGCCACATGTTATCTGACCAGAGGAGATAACACCCTGGTTAATGTGTCATCCTAATCCTAATGACTTTCTCCTGAAATGGCCATACTAATATGGCTTTCCACCACTGTACCCATCACTGATATATTCCCAAAAAGTCTTTTTACAACTTCTGTCAAATACAGTGTTGAGAAGAAAGATGTCAGGCTGTGTCTTTCAAACAGTGACCTACCCAGGTTTGTAACTATTTCCCAGAAATATGTGGTAGTCTCGGTAGAATAAAATACTGTCATCACTTTACCCATAAAAACTTTATGGCTTCTTTAAACACGTTAAAGGAAGTCATTATATGTATATTATATTGATGAGTGATGGTTATTTTGTTAAAAGTGCCTGATATTTTTGCATTGGAATGTGATTATTTGGATTTAGTGTGAGCATATTTTTCTAACTAGCTGTCAAATTATATTTGACAATATACTGTTAGCAGTGGTGTGAATTTATTCTGTGATGCAGATGAGGTTAGTTGTCCCAGTCTCCTTTATTTAAACTGTTACTTACTGAGCACCTACCATGTGCCAGGCACAGTTCCAGGTATAAACTACAACAAAACCAAAGGTCCCAATACAGTGTGGCATCCTGGAAACCAAGGAAAGAAGGAGTATCAAAAAGAATAGAGCAAGCAAGTACACCAGATGCTGCGGGTAGTAAGTCATGGGGCGTGCGCACTAAGAGTTGAGTATGGATTGAACAGCAAGGTCACTGCTGCTGCTTTCAGAACAATTTTAATAGAGTAGCTGGAGTGGGAGTGGAGAGGATGAACATCTGATTAGAAAAGTTTAAAAGGGCAGAGAGAAGAGGAATGGAAGAGAGATCGTTTGTTTTTGTTTTGTTTGCCTTAAGATGAGAGAAAATAAAAGCATGTTTGTAAGCTGATGGGAATGAATCGGTGGAAAAACAAAAATAGATGGTACAGGAAAGAGTGGAACGACTGACTTTTACCTCTTGTATGGTTGGTTGAAGATTCAGATGGAAAAGAATGCAAAAGCGATCTCATAAGCTATGAAGGAGAGATACATTGCTTATCATAAACACCACAGCAAGCAACTGCAATTGTATGAATGGGGATTGTAGAACGAAATTAAAACCTAAACCACGTTTTAATATGAATAAATCTGCTGAGTCCACAACCAGTATGTAGCTTTTAACTGTAGTGATTGGAGCTATACACTAGAGATTGTAGAATATTTTCACAGGAAGATTTTATTTATCCAGGGTGTTCGGGGAATAGGACGTTTTGGCTAAGAGAATTGTACTAATTTTACCTAAAGTGGATTTGAATGGTGTAAAATATACTTAACTCTAACACTGCATTAAGTAGACTTGAATCTTTTATGATTTACATGATGCCTTAAGAAGTTGCAGGGGGTCTCAGGGTTCATACTATGAACACTGTAAAATATTGAGTGAGTATAATACAAAGGCAGACAGATTCATTTTATACTAACCCTTTTATACTAATCTGTAAAAGACCAGATAGTAAATAATTTTAGCTTTGCAGGACATATGGTCTCTGTTGCAGCTACTCTACACCATTATAGCTTAAATGTATCCATAGACAATACATAAAGTAATGAGCATATTCTGACAACATTTTATTTACAAGGGCAGACAAAGAACTGGATCTGGACCATGGGCTTTAGTTTTCCAGCCCCTGCCCTGGAAGATGACTTAAAGAAATCTCTTAATATTACGGTTAAGTCATATTACGGTTAAGGTTTCAGATCCTTAGGGACTCTTAGGTGTCATACCCTTCTGGAAGTTGTACATCTGATATAAGTAAATCCCTGACATGAAAGAGTATTGCGGCATTAAGTTCTCAAGTTTTGGAGCCAGTGAAAGGCGATTTGGGATGACCTCGAGCAAGTCCCTTAATCTCTTTAAGCCTTAATTTCCTCATCTGTAAAATGGGGATAAGATCTATTTCATGAGATGGTTGTGAAGAGTTATGAGGTTTTTGTTGTTGTTGTTATCGAATGCTTATTTTACTTATAACACCTTGTTTCCCTGGATTCTGGCTTTGTGTCGTTAATGTTGAGTATGAAATTTTTCATTTAGAATTTTTCTAATGTCTGTTATCCAGATGCCACGTAAGTGGAGGTTTATTGTAGATGTCTTAGATAAGAGACATCACTATCAACTCTAACTACCACCTCCCAAATGTCTTCATTCTAGCTTGATCTTCTAGATCTAAAGAAAACTTTTAGTCCTAATGTGGAAGTTTCTCACCGCAAGTGACAATGTCTCTGAAAGAGTTTAGTCAGCTTCCGTTCTTTGGTTCACTAGCATGGCAAACAATTAAAATCAAAATCCTCATCCAGGGTCTTCCTTTGTCTGAGCTACTGTGTTAAGATGTGGCAACTTGAGATGGAACCTTGGGGTAGAGGATCCTGTTTATAAAAGTGATTCTCACTCTTGCTGGTTGTGTGAATTACAGCTGCCTTCTTTGCACTTGGATCTGTCTGGACATAAAACACTAGACAAATGAATATTCACATTCTCATGGCTTCTAAAATGTCGGGAGATTTGGTGAGCCACGCTTTGCCCAGGGACTGGTTCCTACCCAGCTGGAGAGGACTTGGTACATCTCTGTCTAACTTAACCCTACCAAGCACTGGAGGCCACAGGGAGAATCAGTCTTAATAAATGGAGAAAACCCAACTCCCCTTTCATTTCTGTGTAGGATACCTACCCCATTCACCACTGGGAGTCACTGCAACTCAGGGAGTAAATGGGCAGAGGCTCCCTGAGCTTGCTGGTGAGTTACATCTGAAGATAGGTACTTTAAGCCAGGACACTCCTAAGATGCAATAGAAAGTACTATTTCTGTCCCCATGTTACAGATGAGGAAACTGAAGTACAGAGATGTTCATGATCTTACCATGTTAAGGAGCCTTTGACTACTTTGTGCTCAAGATCACCCCTTCAAGACCGTTACACTGGACTGTCCATCAGAATGGGTCATTCGCTTCCTCTTAACTTCCATAGCGCTTGCAGATTGCATTGTAATTCCCTGTTTCCTTGTCCTAGGGCTTTGCACAGTGTCTGGTGCTCAATGGGGGTTCTGTCAACTTGTGATGAGTACATGCAAAAATAAACGGCATCAATGATACTAAGTAAAAGCAAGAAAGAACAGTCTGAGACAATATTTAGAATAAAGAATACTTGTCTCAGACTCATTAAGATGTATACATTAAATATGTATGGTTTTTTTGCATACCTATCATAGCTCAATAACAATAAGGAAGTAAAACAAAGGGAAGCCATCGCTGTGAGGACACTCGCTGGTAAACACCACATTTTATTTCAGTTGTATTCAGCACTCCCCAATCCCACCCACGGCATAACTCTATTGCAAAAAATAAAATAAATAAACTCAGCAAGATGGCAAAGAAACAGTAAGAAGAGGGGCTAACAGGGACAGAGGGAAAAAACTACTCTGAACCTTTTCGTGTTGCTCTTTCCTCTTTAATTCACTCATTTTCCCCAAGTCACTTCCCCTTCATTAAGCAAATTAACGAAGAGGCTCATTGCATTTCCCTCCTGTTGTTTCTTATCTAGATGGGTGGTAAGTCCATTGGGCAGAGGTCATGTCTACACTCTACAAACCTTTCAAAAATATTTATATTATAGGTGGGGGCCAGTCCTTGTTCACAAACCTGACCCACCAGAGAAAAGAATGCAGAGTCTGCAGGAACCAACCAGCCTCCTCCACTTGTGCTCAGGTTGAACCTTCCATCCTGATGCCAGACCACAAAGAACAGAGCGCCCAGAAGCTTCCTGGAAATTGGACAGCACTGAGATGACCTTGTGTCAGCGTCGCCTTGGAGACGGTTGCAATGTGTTGGAATTGGCTGTGGAGCTGCGTGCGTGTCTGCTGCAGCTGACCTCGCCAAAGGGAAGGGCAAGGTCAAGAGGCCTCGGAAGAACGATTTCTGTGTGGCATATTGATTTGGGAAAATATGTTTACACATTAAACCTCTTTTTTTGGTGCTTCCATTTTCCGACTAAATGATCTCCTCTTCTAAGATACGGCACAGTTACTTCTGTTCTCAGAGAAGGCTTGTATTACGCTGGATGGGAAGGGCACCTGTGACCGAAAACTCTGGGTATTGGACAGACCTAACTCCGTATCTGTGTTAGGCATTAGAGATATCATCAGATGCCAAAGAGAGCACTTGGTTTGCCTTTCTTTTACGCCAAGCCAAGACCGGTGTTACACTCCATCCCTTTCCTTCTATACCACAAAAAGAAGACTGGATCTCAACACAGTGATACTGTTGTTGGATCTAAAATTCTACTTCCGTTGCCCCTGCCTCAAATGAAACCTTGGAAATCACAGCTTTGCTGGCTGTATAGATGCTTATTATTTATTCTTAAGGAGCAAAGAATTTGCCATTGACCAGATAGTAAAAAAACACCCAACTCCTTAAACATCAGTTATACTTAAAGGGGAGCATTTAGCCTCCAAGTCATTTCAGATAGGATTCCTGAAAGGGACTTTCATTCTTCTCTCCCTACAGGCATAAACATTCTGCATTTTAAACTTGAAACATACAATGTTATCTACTTCTGGTGTCTTATGTAACTTTTCAGGAATGTTGCAAGACTTTCCGGACTCTGTGAGATTGGGATGGAGAAAGGAGAGAAGGGGGCTGAAGGTATGGGGGGAGAAAAAAAAAAATCAAATGTTTCCATATATCACTGCGTTGGCTGTTTGTGACAAGAAGTTATTGCAATTAAGATACAAGCCGGATGTGTGGGCTAAACACTCTCAGCTGATATCGCAGGCATTTATTGATAATGAAGACTTGGAGGAAGGGAACTGGAAAATTGTTGTCTTTAGTTGTTTCCAAGGCAAGAGGACAAACCATATGGATTAATCAAAAAATTACTTCACCTTATCTAGAAGAGAAAACTGTTTATTTTACTGCAAGAGGAATGTTTCTGTCAAGTTTTAAGTGTCAATCTTCTAGGTTTGGGCTTTACATTGTACAGTTCACTGCATAAGCACATTGTCTCGCTTTAAACGATCATTTTGGAGTTGCCGAATGACTTGGCAAACAGCCGCAGCTATAAGAATAAGGAATAAACATTCCAGGGAGTTTACATACAGAAATGCTTGCTTACCTGGGCCGCTTTAACCCAAGTAAACCTGAATTTGCCTATTGGGAGAATAGGTAAATGTCCCCCTAGACTTACTAAAGCAAAATGGATTTCATTTGAAATCTTGCTACTTTCAAGCAAGACATTATCAGGGAAAACCCTAAAGAAAAATATTCCAGAATGTCCTTTGTAAATGCAGTGCTAAGTTAATGGAATAATTAGTGAAAAGCAGAGCTCTTGGGAGGCTAATTTAAAAGTGAAATATAAGAACAGAGTATCTCAGATAAACGCTAAGCAGAGAGTAAAAAATCTGGAAATATTAATGTCATGCACAGAAAAACACAATGACAGAGTAGCAAGAGAGCATGAATCTTGCCAGAGACCTAAACTTCAAGATCTTTTAGGAAGAAAATAAATGGTGCATTTGAAATGAGCTTTCATAATTAGACATTCACCACATGTTCTTTTCCTAAAGAAGGCACTCTGGAAAGTTCCACATTTCAGATTTTTCTTGGCTGAGTATGTCAGCCTGTTCAATATATCATCATCTATAGCATGAATAAGAAAGTCAGGTTACTTATCACCAATTAAACAAAAATTGGATGAAGATGATTCCTTGAAGGGTACTTATCTGTATGAAAAAGATAGGCCTGCTGGATTATTGAATTAATATACATATGGACTCATGATTATACGAATGAGGCAATATCTCACTGGGATTTTTATCAAACTCAAAATAGCCCTTATCCAGTATGCATCAGCTCAGATACTCTTTAGAAATCCCTCAGGTAACTTGTTTGGGTTGGAACAAATCTAAAATGACAATAAGAATTTAGGTTGCTTCAGAAAGTCCTTCCAATGAAAGTGACGGCCAGGGAATTCAGATGAGTGGCCCCGGCTTTAAAGATTTAGATAACTTTAGTGTCAGTTCTAGTTACAGTAAAGCCCATGTTAAATTTACCCGAGTCATGGAAAATTACAATGCCCTCATAGCATATGAAATGCATACATATCAGAAATAAGCTCTCTTGCTCTCTTGTTCTCTGGAGAACTCCAGAACACAGGAAGGCACTCAGTAGAGAGGACGTGTTAGTACCATCTGCTCTTTGTGAAGGGTGGAATGATCTCCTCCAGCTTTGCTTTTCCTCTTTCCATCAACAAGTTCTCATGAGGTAACCAGATATGGTGTTCTATGTCTGACACACAGTCAGCTGACAAACAGGTTTGTGCAATAGACGCATATGAAGAAAATAACTTTCTTAGATATAAAGAGATTCATGTGTGTGGCAGACCAATCAAAAGACCCAGTAACTGGGATAGGGAATCTTAACGCAGCTGCATTCTGATGAGGCCCTCTGTTTCCCTGGCAACGGCAGCTCTGCAAATACAAACTCTAGATTCCCTTTGACGTTACAGAGAAGAACACATAAGCGACCATAGAGGGGCTTTTATCTGAGTACATTTACAAAAATCTTCCTATAGTTTCCCTTTCACAGGGGAAGAAAGGGAAGATTTATAACATTTTCCTTCCAGATACGGAACACATGATCGCAGGGTTTAGAGGCTCTTATCCCGGTGTGTCTGTTCTGTTATTCCTAGAGTGTCTTTAGAGGGTTCTTATGGAAGTTTCCTAAACCAAATTAACCACTAAACGGGCCAACCCATTAGTGAGACTCATGCCACTAGCCATTTACACGTGTGTATACAAACATACATTTACAGATAGGTCATACTCTTCAGGAAATAGAGGGCAGGGAAGATTCTACAGCTGTCCAATACGTTACTTCCTCTTATACACTCAGTTTCCAGAAAAGAAACAAATGTCATTAATGTACCACTCTTCATTTCTTCCTGCTCAGCCTACACCTTACTGGGCAAAGACCACTACTCAGAATTACACCCATTCCATGTGCTTTGCTTGCCTTCTTTAACCCCTAGTCTGGAGTAATCTGTCATTTTGCCTTTAATTTATTCTATGCAGAGTTCATTATAACTGTGGTTATTTTTTTGTAGCTCACAGAATAGCAAAATGGAAAGAAGCCTTAGATACTATCTATTCCAATATTCTAACCTAACTAAGGTATGACTCTACCATCCATCATTCTGTGTAGACATATAATTGCAGCCTGTTCCTCCCGATGACAGGGAACCCACTCCCATGATTAGCAATTTTAATTTTAAGAGAGGTCGTCTTTGTACCTAAGCTTGATCCTCTGAAGTGGTACAAATTAGTTTGCTCTTTCTTTCAGAGCAGATTTTTAAAATTAATTTTTATTGGAGTATAGTTGATTTACAATGTTTTGCTAGTTTCTGTCGCACAGCAAAGTGAATCAGTTATACACGTACATATATCCATTCCTTTTTAGATTCTGTTTCCATATAGGGCATTACGGAGTGTTGAGTAGAGATCCCTGTGCTATACAATAGGTTCTTATTAGCTATCTATTTTATATATAGTAGTGTGTATATGTCAGTCCCAATCTCCCAATTTATCCCTCCTCCCCTTCCCCTCCTGGTAGCCATAAGTTTGCTTTCTACATCTTTGACTCTATTTCTGTTTTGTAAATAGGTTCATTTGTACCATATTTTTAGATTCCACATATAAGTGATATCATATGATATTTGTCTTTATCTGTCTGACTTATTTCACTCAATACGACAATCTCTAGGTCCATCCATGTCGCTGCAAATGGCATTATTTCGTGCTTTTTTATGGCTGAGTAATATTCCATTGTATATAACACCACATCTTCTTTATCCATTCATCTGTCGATGGACATTTAGGTTGCTTCCATGTCCTGGCTGTTGTAAATAGTGCTGCAGTGAACATTGGGGTACACGTATCTTTTTGAATTACAGTTTTCTCCGGATATATGCCCTGGAGTGGAATTGCTGGATCATATGGTAGTTCTATTTTTAGTTTTCTAAGGAACCTCCGTACTGTTCTCCGTAGTGGCTGTATCAATTTACATTCCCAACAACGGTATAGGAGGGTTCCCTTTTCTCCACACCCTCTCCAGCATTTATTGTTTGTAGATTTTTTGATGATATCCATTCGGACTGGTGTGAGGTGATACCTCATTTTAGTTGTGATTTGCATTTCTCTGATAATTAGTGACGTTGAGCATCTTTTCATGTACCTCTTGGCCATTCGTATGTCTTCTGTGGAGAATGTCTATTTAGATCAGAGCAGAGTTTTAATCTAAAGACAGATACTTTAGACCATATTTCCATTCCTCCCTTTTCGGTTAATGTTCCCTTGACAGAAGTTTCTGATAAAGACTAGCCTGGGCCAATTCTAGAGGGAGATGGCATAAATGTATACTTGCCTCCATTTTTATAAATGATAGCTAGTGTTACTGGAGTGTTGTTTCTCTCAGGTTAGGACAATGGGGACAAATTAGACTACTCTTTCTTTTTCTAGTGTAAAGAGATGAACACCATGTCATCTCCCAAAGGTCTACATGCTGTTCCTTATGGTTTATGAAATAGTAATTGTAGTAATAGTCATGTAATATGGTTTGGTAGCTCAGTCCGTTTCAGGAATTGGGCTGAATAACTGCAGAGGACTGTGGACTTCTAAAATACAATTCAACACCCATCGACGGTAGAGAATATCAGTAATGGCATCAGTTAGGACTAAATGTAACACAACACCCATAACATGAATTACCCTTTCTGTTCCCCGCAGGGGGAACTCCATCCCAGGTAAGCCCTGGCAGGAGGAGCAAGGGCATGCTCTCAGAAGGACCTCCAGATATTTATGTGCTCTGGAGAGAAGCCTACCACTGGCACCCAGGCAGAGCTGCAAACCTTCCACCACCCTCAGGAAGCACATGGAAGAGTGTCCCACTGGACATAAACCCTGCTGGGGAAAAAAATAATCAAAGGGGGAAGGACTGGAAATCTATAAAGCTGTGTTGCATGTGGTTTTATTTATTTATGTTGGAGAGGTTTTTCTTCTCCTCGTCTAAGGAGATCTTTCTCAGTAGTATTCATTAGAGAATGTATAAGTGGGGTGCTCTGTTGTTGCTTCTTTCTGACTATAGGAATTTACTGATACATCCAGCACTGAATTCCCCTGTCAAGAAAGGGAGCTCCAAATCTCTCAAGACAAACATGTCACCCCCACTCCATCCCACCCAGGTGAAATAGAATTGCTCTTCCTCTGTGCTGTATGTTGACATCAATTTTGCAAGTGATGGTGACTGTCCCTCTTGTATTGGAATTAGTGGAAGTGCCTCTTTCTCCTCCACTGGCCCGTAGGCATCTTTAGAGTGGGAAGCCTGTGTTGACTTCCTGGTAGCATCCCCCAGCGATTTCCCATCCTCCCCTCACACATAGATAAACTTACTATCTTAGAAGATTGTTCTTTCAAAGACCAGCAACTTTCTCTAGAAAAAGCAGTAGTGGATTCCAAAATGCTCTGGGGTAATGAGAAAATGGACCCATCCAGCCCTGCCGGTCCAAGATGGTCCTGAAGACTCCAGCCTTTCCAGAAGGGGAGGTGGTAAGAATGTCCTTGAGTATTTAAAAGACCCTTACTTAAATGCACCGTAAACGAGCAACTGACTCGAGTAAAAGAAAATGTTTTCATGATTTCAGTATACCACATTTGCTTTTTCACCCCAAAATTAAACTAGTATACACTTAGTAGCATTCTAATGTTTATGTAATTTAACTTGCCTTGAAAGAGGAGGTAGTGAGCCAATATTTTGTTTTCTCTCCATATGAAATAGGTCAGGAGAAAAAATAAAGGTTGATGTCTGCAAAACATGAAACCCTTAATAACAAATATTTTATACTAAGAATATATGGACTTCTGATGTGTAGATACAGTTAAGAGCTAAAAGGTCAAAAGAATAAGAATGAGCCCACTCCCTAAAGTAGAGCAGAAAAACAAAAACCTCAGACAGATATCTGAGATTGGAATCAGAGTGATTCTACTCCGCTTCTGTGCAGTCTGGGCCTGAATCCAAACCCAAAACAATTGTAATTTCAGAAAGTCCCACCCTGAAAGACAGGTTGAATTCCCCTCTGGAGAATTACTGAGTCTGAAGACCTGTGAGGATTGACAGGTCAGTTAAAAAATGGCTCTCATTGGTTTAGCTGCATCATCTTTATAGGCATCAATTGTCTTTGTAATTCTCATGAAAATTCCACGTAGTAGCCAAAATGGACAATGTATTGTCCAATAAAGCTTCCAGAAATGAACTGTGGATATGCAGTCTCTCCAACATCTTATGGGAAAGTTGAGCAACATTACCTTTGGATCTTTACCTGAGTCACTGACTCGAGCAGAGAGGCCCCCATTGGAGAGCATACATACATATGGATACACACAGAACGACACACATTTCTATTTATGTTCAAAACAGAAGACAGCACAAATGGGAAGCAGTGTTTGCTATGTGTCTACGTTTTGTGTTTGGAGATGCCTGTTTCTGATTTTGTATTTATTTTTAGTTGCATTTAATATTATTTTCACCTTTGGTTATAATCTATGAGAAATAAGGTTTTTGTTTTTTCATTTAAACATTTGTTTTGCAGAACTGCTATTTACCAATGACAGAAGTAAGAAAAAAATTGGAAGAATTCATTTTCAGAAATCTTTATAAATGACCTTAGATTGGCGGATTCATTTCTGATGATTTTAAGAATAGATTTTAGTGCCTATCTTGGTTTGGTTTCTAAGAAACCAAATCTGCCAAAATCATGAGAGAGAAGCCAGAAGAACACTTAAGCGAGTATTCTTATTTTGTGACAGTGTGGTTATTTATTTAGTAGTTAACATCTGTTCTACAATTTTCCCAGGATGATTGTGAATATGAAATCAGATAACATATGAAAAGCACCATTACAAATTAAAAGTACTATAAAAATGTGCCATTATAGAGGCTTCCATATAACTGACTCTTATTTTGACATGTTATAAAACCTAAGTTTACTACAAAACAGAAATCTGAGTAGCAGTCTTTGAAATCCGTTTCCAGAATTATCTTGAGACCAGACTTTCAAAATCCTTTCAAGTGGAAATGTATTAGAGAAAAGAAATTAGTCTATTATGTTCTTCTTCCCCATCCTTACTTCACCAGAGACACGAGAACCTTTCTGAAGAGTTACCAGTTCAAAATCTGCTAACGGCTAGATGCCAGGATTGAATTTATAAAGACCAAATTCTCTAAAAATGATAGTATTAAGTGTGAATTTCCACCCATTCCCCTCTCTATTTGTAATAAATTCATTCAGAAATATTTTTATTTCATGGAATTGACTTCTTCATAAGTCTTCATGAAATCAGCATTAAATATTATCTCCTTTCACTTAGGAAAGAGAAAACGCAGTGTACTCTGTCAACAGATAGTTACACAATAAAAATTCAACTTAAAAAAAAAAAACAAGTCATTGGGAACTGGGGGAAAATGGATCTCTAGGTGTTTTGAGAATGTAATGGGACAAAATGAGGAAATATTTTTTCCTGTGTCACTTTTTATTTTTTAGAGCTGTTTTAGATTTAAAGAAAAATTGAACTGGAAGTACAGAGAGTTCCCATAACCTCCCTCTCTCCTGTACTCATTTTCACCTGTTATTAACATTTTCCATTATTGTGGTACATTTGTTATAATTGATGAACAAATACTGACACATTATTAGGGTCACTCTTTGTGTTGTATGTTCTATGAGTTTTGACAAACGTGTAATAACATGTGCCCACCATTATAGTATCATACAGAATAGTTTCACTGCCCCTCACATTTCTCCGTGTTCCAACTATTCACCCCTCTCACTCCACCAACCCCTGGCAATCATTCATCTTTTTATTGTCTCCATAGTTTTTTCTTTTCCAGAATGTCATAGAGTTGGAATCATGCAGTATGTAGCCTTTTCAGACCAGCTTTTTTCAATTAGCACTATGCATTTAAAATTCCTCCCTGTCTCTTCACGGCTTGATAGCTCATTTCTTTTCATCGCTGAATGATATTCCATTGTATGGATATAACATGGTTTATTTATCCATTTGCCTACTGAATGACATCTTGGTTGTTTCCAATTGTTAGCAATTATGGAGAAAGTTACTATAAACAATTGTGTACAGGTTTTTATGTGGACATAAATTTTCAATTTATCTGGGTAAATACCTAGGAGTATGATTGCTGGATCATATGGTAAGACTATGTTTAGCTTTGTAAGACACTGCCAAACTGTCTTCTAAAGTGACTATATGAGGGGAAATATTTTTAAACTATTTTTGGAAGCAGCAAATGACATATATCACATGATATGAATTCATTTGTCATTCATATATTGCAAGATATTAAAGTATATAGGAAAAGAGTATGATGTTTTCTTAAAGGAAAGCCTAATACTATTCACATGTGATAAAAAGACAAATATGTATTTTCTTAATTTATTACATAATCTTCAATTTAACCAACCAATTCCATTGTATTTCTAGCCCCAGAACAGTGCCTGACACATAGCAAGCCAATGGTGAGTGACTCTATCTGCAATACATATATATATCTTATCCTGTGTCCTTCCTGAATCTCAAAGTCCTTCAGCCTCAAATAAAAGCCTCCCAAAGAGCCCCCTGTTGTTGTCATGGCATCAGCACCATCTCCGCCATAGAGCCATGAAAACGCTAAGTGTACAGGTGATGCACGCTGTTTCGTTCCTCTGTGGCTGGGCTGGATCCAGGACCTTGACCTAAGGCAAATCGTTCATGTGACTGATTCCACTGTTGCTGCTGTGGGGATCAGTCTTTTAGGTTGTCACTGCAGGTAGCAGCCTCCGCTGCTTTCCCCAACCACTAAGCTACTCTACTATCCCCTCTATAATCCCCCTCTACATACTTCTTGGGAGCAGAACTTCCTCTCTTTCTCCCTTTCTATCATCTTGCCTTCTTTCTTAATTGATTGAGTGTAACTTCGCGGGGTGATAGACGTAAATAAGACACTGATTGGTCTTAGAAGGCCCCATGTTTCATAGAAGGGGACAAACATGTAACCAGAAAAGCACAGGACCATGTGTGAAGTGAGATATGTGACCAAAATGCTCTCAGATCACACAGGAAGGTGGAGCTGAGCCTGGAAGACCTGTAAGACTTTACTTAAAACAGTTGGGAGTGTGGAAGGTGAGACTGAGTGAGAAGTGAGTCCTCCCGATAAACATATCCCGCAGAAGAAGTTAAAAAAATAGTAGCTGAGAGTAGTGATGTGGAGGAAGGAAAGAATATTTTAGAATGTTCTCACAAGGCCTTCCCAAAGGGGGAGAGGCCCAGCACTGCTGGAGGCCACCAAGACTGGCAGGGTGTCCACTGGTCCCCCAGTACCTTGAGATGTGTAACTGTCCATGTGTGAGAGTTAATTGTCTCTAACTTTGCCTGAGACAAGCCCTACTTTCCGTGAAGACAAGCCTTAGTATTCTGAGTAGCTCTGAATACAGGACTGAGGCAATCACTGGCTGGAAATAAAAACTAAAAAGTAAATATCCTTGGTTCTTCAGATGGAAGAACCAAATCAATGCTTTAGATGCTTGGACCGGCGACATAAGCATCCCTAGGACCTTGTTAGAAATGCAGATTGCTGGGCCCCATCCCAGATTTACTGGATCAGAGACCCTGGAGGTGGAGCCCAGCAACCTATGTTTTAACAAGTTCTCCAGGAGTTCTGATGCCTGCTAAAGTTTTGGAACTGCTGCCTTAGACAACTGTAGTTGTCAATGAGAGGAAGACTGAAATTTAAATCAAGACTTTGTTTATATTATTAATAAACCAGTTTCTAACTAAAGAAAAAACACACATAACTCTACGAATAGGGCAGTTTCAGGATTTCAGCTCAACCAGTACTGAGTAATATAGTTAAGCTAATCTAATCTAGTGCTTCCTTTCTTGAGATAAAGCAAATCCTCTAGACCTATGCAAGAGTGTAAAAAGCATAATAAAGGTGACTGAACTGTAAAAATTTACAGTGCTTTATTTATCCATGTTGACAGTTCAGTTGTAAATGTTTACAACACTTCATAGACCACATGAGAAAACACACTGATCCACGTGAAAGACATAACAGTCATCAAGGCTTGAGAAATGTTGGCAGGGGCTGGGGGCTCATTGCAATAAAAGCAAGAGAAAAGTGGGCTAAGGGCCAAGCCGTATTGATAAATATTTACAAGCAAATCACTGAAGAATGAGAGGGGGTCTATTATAGTCGAAAGGCAACAGGTCATTTTTGAATAGTGGCATCTGAAACTGGAAACAAATTTGTTGCTGAAATACAAATTGGAGGAAATTGCTTTTGTGGGAAAACATTTCCTCTCCTCAGTGGGTTTCTCTTTTGTGTTCTGCCTGTTCTGATCGTGGAATTTCAGAGGCAACTGGGATCTCCTGATAGGGGACTGGCTTCTGTTCCAAGCTCCCCACGGTAGCCTAAGGAAAAAGGTGCCTTCTCCCCTAGGTCTGCTTTTTCTCGTCAAATATGGTTACCTTACTACCTAACTCTCACTCAAATGCTATAAGATCTTCAGAGGACTGTTTATAACACAGAGCGTTTAAAAAAATTGAGCCTAAAGAGCTCATTTCAATCCTTCCAATCTTCCCCTTCTCCCTTCGCGGTGAGTTCAAAATTCTGAAGGTTTTAAATCATGGCCTTGAGCTTGATGCTGTCAGGAATTTTTTCAGCATAGAAAGGAGTTTGTCTCTGAAAAGTATGAACAACAGGAAACAAAGACAGCTGTCCTTCTCTTGAAATAATAATACCGAGCACACGTTGGTATCCTGCAGGAGGACTTTTAAAAAAAAAGCCCATTGAGTTTACCTCCTTGGAAGTTATCATTCAAAGGTCATTGGAGCTGAGCTTGAAGAGTGACATCACAGAGTGAGGAGGAATGAAAATGGGGGAGGGCTATTGCTGCCACCCTATGACCAGGGCGGTGACCATCTGCAGGGGTAGACCATGTTCCACCATTGCTGTCAGCCCCCGGGGGGCTTAGGCCCCTCTTTGGGAGGGACAAGGTAGCAGAGGTCACTGCCCTGGGCTGACAGTGCCATGTCATGTTGTTAGGAGATGGCAAGAGCCACTTGCCTACCCCCAGTCCAGATACCAATCCTGTAAAACATGGAGGGTGCAACCCCTTGGAGACTGTCCATCAGCCGTGGGTTGGAGAAGTGGGCCTGTGGGGAGGAGAGATCCATTTCCCCACCCAAGTCCGGGGTCATATCTTCATTTGGCGCTGGTCTCCACAAATTATGTAATCAGCATATACAGGACTGGCAAGTGAGAGACTAGACTTTGAATCCAAGTCTGCCTTACTCTGAAGCTCCTGCTTTTAACAACAGCCATGTTTAAGGCATTGTATTGGATTCCAGAAAGTATACAGGTAAGAACCAATTGTGGTTCCTTATGTCAGGGAGCTTAGAATGATGAACAAATTACAATCCCTTCTTTTCGCATAAAATACAGGTCGAGGAGGTAAAGAATAAGTAAAAAGCAATACGGTGTGACAAACGCAAGGACAGAAATAAGCACAGGGTACCATGGAAGAATAGATGTGAGGCATCTAAACTTTTGGAGGTCAGGGAAGGCTTCCTGGAGGAGTTGACTTGTTAGCGCTAATCTAACTGATCAAATGGATGAAGCTAACAGTGTGTGAGGGGTAACAGAAACAAGGACTGGTGACAGAGTGTGTTTGGGGAGCACAAGTAGTTCAGTGTGTCTCCAACTTGCAAATGAGATCTGGGTTTGGGGGAAAGGGTGATAAAGGCTGGACAAGTGGCAGTCACCTCTTGTGGAACAGAGGAAAGAGAATCACTGAGACATTTTACATAGAGTGTGTTTGGGGAGCACAAGTAGTTCAGTGTGTCTCCAGCTTGCAAATGAGATCTGGGTTTGGGGGAAAGGGTGATAAAGGCTGGACAAGTGGCAGTCACCTCTTGTGGAACAGAGGAAAGAGAATCACTGAGACATTTTAAGGGGAAAATGATATAATAAGATTTATATTTGGAGGAAATCTTTCTGATGATCAGGATAGTGAACTGAATTCAACTTCTATTTATCCGCCAGTCTCCAAACCCATGAACCAGCCGAAAAAGTGATAGGAGAATAAATCAATAGTAACATTAGGAAACAAAAAACGGTATCATTGGTCGCCCTGAGATTTTGAGGAATTCAGAAAGAATAGAAAGTATAAAAGAAAATGTACTTTCCTAGAGAAGTTGGAGCAGCTTTGGGAAACTCCAAGTTCAGAGTCAAAGGACCCAGTGAGGCAACATCATGGCGCTCACTTGGGAGTTATGGTCAAAGCAGCTGAAACTGGGTCCCCCCGCCTTGTCCTTCCTCATTTGGGCAGCACGTGAACAGGCATGGCGTGTACCCAACACTGAACCTCTGGGGGTGCACGCTGCGGCCAGGAAGATGGCAAGGCACTGCAGGAAGACGCTGGCCTCTCAGAAGGACAGGGCTCTCCTTCTCTTCCTGGCTTATTTCACTCAGCAAAAGGTCCTCCAGATTCATCCATATTGTCACAAACGGCAAGATTTCTTTCTTTTTTATGGCTGCATCATGTTCCTGTGTGTGTGTGTGTGTGTGTGTGTGTGTGTGTGTGTGTGTGTGTGTGTATTTATGGCTGAATAATATTCCACTCTGTACATATATATACATATCACATTTATCTCTTCATCCATTAAGGACAGTTAGGTGGTTTCCATATCTAGGTTATTATGCATAATCCTGCAATGAACATAGGGGTGCAGATATTTCTTCAAGATTCTGACTTCAGTTCTTTCGGATGTACACCCAAGAGTGGGATTGCTCGATCATATGGTAGTTCAATTTTTAATTTTTTTTTGAGACACCACCATACTGTTTTTCGTAATGACGATAGTTAATAATATGGTATTGAATACTTGAAAGTTGTTGACAGTACATCTTAAGCATTCTTATCACAAAAAAAGAGTAACAAAAAAGGTAATAAATGAAAAAAAAAAATTACCTATGTTAACTTCTGAGGTCATGGATGTGTTAATTATTTTGATCTTGCTAATCATTTTACAATGCATATGTATCAAATCATCACACTGTACACTTTAAGTATATACAATTTTATTTGTCACTTATTCCTCAATAAAAGATAGGACTCTTTAGCACTCTATTTTTGTGGTTAACATTCTTTTTTTTTCCATTCTTTATCTTTTTTCTTTCTTAAATTATTTTTCCTTTATTTTATTTTATTTTAATTTTTCAAACACTCTTTAACAGTGGTGCACTTTTGCCATCATCCTGTCCTCACCAGAACCAGCTGCTGTTAACTCAAAAGGAGCCAAGCAAGGGCTCCTCAGATACAAAGCACAAAACACAAGATGTTTGGAAAGGACCAACAAAGATCTTAGATTAAAAATAGACTAAATATTATAACATAAATTTAATAATTTCCCAAAAAGCAAAAATGATTAATTAGAAAATGTTTTGGAAGAAAAAAAAATTCCGTTTGTAATAGCAAAAACAAAAACAGAAGCCTGAATAATACATCCAAGAAATGTACAAGAAACCATATAAAACAAAAATCACAAAAATGTAGGGAGGGACATTTAAAAAGACCTAAGTAAGTATCCATATTCTTGGACAAGAAGATTCATTGTTGCAAAATATTGTTTCTCTCTAAAGTATCCCATAAAATTAATATAATACCAATTAAAATCCCAAGAAGATATTTCATGTTACTTGACAAGCTCTCAATTTTATATGACATAAAAATTTACGAAAATAACCAAGAGAATTTTTTAACAGAAAAAAAGTAAACTTGCCTTACTAGATATAAGAACATGTCATGGGCTTCCCTGGTGGCGCAGTGGTTGAGAGTCCGCCTGCCGATGCAGGGGACGCGGGTTCGTATAAATAATTAAAACATTGCGGCATTAAAACAAAACATAAAAACATATTAGTAAAAGAATGGAAAGAGTAGAATCAGACTATGTATACGTGGAGTTGTAGTTTATCATGAAGTAACATTTCACATCATTGGGAAAGTGAGCATCTATGCAATAAAAGGTATTAGACCATTGCCTACCAATGTGAAAGAAAAAAAAACACAAAGGACTCTTCTACTTAACACCATAAACAACATGAATTCCCAATAGATTATCAAAAGACAATATAGGATAATTTTTAAATCTATGGTTGGGGCAGTCTGAGCAAGAGAAGAAATCCAGATGCTCTGTATGTCAGATGAAAGAGTGATTGATCAATTGATAAATAGATGGAATTCATACAAATGAATTAAAGAATCTTTAAAGGGACAAAATGTGTATTTGTCAAAACACGAACTAGAGATGCTGTCAAAAATATAACATGTTTAATATCTCTGGAATTACTAACTAAAACAATAAATATCATATTTTACCATCATAATTAAAAACATTTAAAAGATAAACAAAGTCAGTTGCAGAAACAGGCACTTTTGGTGAAAGTGCTAATAGGGAAAGAATTTTTACAATGTAATTTTGTGCAGTTTCTATCAAAAATGAGAGAATTCATAACCTTTTCTCAGCATTCTACTTTTAGGGAGTCTCTTCTATAGAAACAGGACAGTCACACAAATGCAGCATTTTAAAATTTTAATTTAAATTATTTATTTATTCATTTTTTGGCTGTGCCACACAACTTGTGGGCTCTTAGTTCCCCAACCAGGGATTGAAGCCAGGCCTCTACAGTGAAAGAGTAGAGTCCTAACCACTGGACCACCAGGGAAGTCCCAATGCAGCACTTTTTTAAATAGCAAAGGACTGTAATAAGCTTTAATGTTTATCAATAAGTAAATCACTGTATATTCATTCTAGGAAATATTTTACAGTAGTTAAACAGAGTAAAGTAGACTTTACATACCTAAATGGAGAATTCTCCAAGACAAATTTTTAGGGGGAAAACAAAACCGTGGGATAACACACATGGTATAATCATGTTTTTGCAAACACTAACAAAGGAAAAGATATATGGAAGTGTGTGTGTGTGTGTCTGTTAAGAGGCCTAGGAGACTGGAGGGAAATGAAATTTAGGATGGTGAATATGTAGGGAAGTGATATGGGAGGGTGGGCAGGAAAGAAGTGTTTGGATAATTTGATATCTGAATTTTCTACATTAAAAATACATTTATACATAATATATAATACCTAATTGTAAAGCTAAAATATTTCAATGAAGGATCATGGCTAAGGCATTCACATGGATTGGGGGCTGCAGTGGGATGATATGGGTAAGCAAAACCAGAAGCAAGGAGACCATTTAGAAGAGTAGCTCAAAGCTGAAGTGAGAGAGAATGGCCCCCCTAGGCTGGGCAGGTTGGTTGGGGAAGGTCACTTCTCAAAGCAGACAAATTCTAAAGTCAGGAATAAGGCGATATTGAAAGGACTTGGTGATAGTTATATCCGGGTGGACAGGGAGTCAAAGTGGATTCCAGCTTTCTTGCTCTATGGCCCTCACCTCATCCATTCCCCATCCTAAGTTCCCTTCCCAGGGGCATTACTATTAAAGGCTTATTACGCACCTCTGCAGGCTTTCACTTTAATTTCTCTGCATTTTCACACAAACACATACAACCATTTTTCTTCCCTTCTTTCCTCCCTCTTTATTTTTTTCCTTTCTCCCTTCCTCTCTCTTTCTTTCTTCTTAATGAGGTTTCTACCTTATGTATTATTCTGCAAACTGAGTTTTCACTTAGTAAGATGTCTTGGAAAATTCTATCATCTATCTCTATATCTCTCTATCTCTCTATCTATCTACCCATACATCCATGCTTTGAGTTCAGAGAAGAAGGCACAAAACAACATCAACTATTAATAGTTGATGCCATGGTTACAGCTAGGGCTGTTGCCTTGAACCTTACTGTAAAGCCAGGAAGGGAGGAGCTGTTAAAACTCACAAATATGATTTAGTGACCACACTAAGAAGCCTATGTGAAACAGTTATGGGAAAAATTTAATGTGGTTTATCATTTATTGTCAGGGGACTATTTTCACTGTCAGAAAATGCAGAGCACTCAACAAATGTGTCCCTACACCACACAATCTTCTAAGCTACCTACAGAAGTACTTTCATTATTTCCTATTTACTCAATTAGAGAATTATTACGCAGGCTCTTTTAGGGTGAGTCCAACTTCCCTTGATGATGGTGGGAAGGACACACATTTGATTCTCTCCATGAGTGTTCATTTGCTTTAAGGTTGATCTATCTATTTTAAGGAAATCAAAATGCTTCATTTATCTTACACAATTTGTGGAGTAAGATTTTTTTCATCTCATTGCATTGTATGCTTTTAATCTCCAAAATGATAACAATTTTTACATTTTGTGTTTGAGCATAGGTTGTCTTTTTTTGACTGTCTCTCCATTTATGATTTGGATGCTATTTAGAGGAATATGGTATCATGTCTCCTTCTGATTTCTTTCCATCTGTGATATTTCAGTCTTCTACTTATTTGTGTTTGCCTTTATCAGTCTTCCCCACATATTTCTAGTTTCTGATCAAGTTAATGAGAAATTATAAGTCCCAATTTGTTTGAATATCATGTTAATGAGTAGTCAGTGATACCCTGAGCAGTTAACCAAATGAGAGCTCGCCAAATGACGCCTTATGGGAATCATCTGGGTGCTCTGTTCAAAGGTCTTTTTTCTTTTTTTCTTAATCCCAGTATGAGGGGCTATAGTCAGGAGTTGACCTTTGAATAGTGGAGTTGACTATATTTACCAATACTGATGTAACATGTGTAAGTTGCACGCCTAATGTACACTGATAACGATGAAGTGCAGTTTTATTTCCTAAGGCAGAGTCACTCCTAAATGTTCTCTCCTGGATCCGTTAGGGCCACTAAGTGAAACTGATGCAAACTGATCAGGTTTCAGGTGCAGATAACAGAAAACACTCTAGCTCTTTTAAGCAGTAAGGGATTCAAAACAGAATCATACTGGAGGTACAGGCTCCATCTCTACCACAATCAGAATGCTTGGGAATCAGGAAGCCATTGTCCTAAACCAACCTGCAATCCAGCACTGAGCTTGTCACCATCTCCAGGATCACATGTCCTGAGCTATGGTCTGAGATGAGAGAGTCACCACTAGAATGACTGGCTCCAGTAACCACTATGATAACCTGTGTTAGAAAAATGGATGCCGGACTTGTCACTGCCTGGCTCCCCACCTGGAACAGAATCTGAAAAAAAAAAAAAAAAAAAAAAAAAAAAAATATATATATATATATATATATATATATATTGGCTGCACAGTAGAAATTAATACAACGTTGTAAATCAACTACACTTCAATAAAACAATAAAAAAGAACCCAGATACCTCCATAGAATGTCTGGACTCTTGCAGCATTAACTAAAATTTTTAGTGTCTAAACATACATATCCATATACATTTGAAAACTTTAAACATTTAGATCTCTCTCTATCACTATCACAATGCAAAAAATTTTAAAACGTGTTTTGCAGTATGTTCTGATAGCCAATGAAAAACATTTTGTTAGACTTAGGAAAAAATAGATTTCAAAGCAGAAGCCTCTTGTTCTGTTTTAGACAATATAGTTATCTAATTCCATGAATTTTAAAACCAAGAATTACGGTCTTCTTCCTTTCTTTAACTTTACAATCATCCATACATAGAATCCTCTATAAATTAAGATGATGCATTCAGCAAAGGCTAACTTATGCTTACAGTTAAGAGGTCTGATTAAAAATGACTATTAAAAGGATAGTTACTTTTGAATATAAATTCCACTGAGTTGGATAAGGCTCTTAAAAAAAAAAACTCAGTTTGAAAGATGGAGGGCAATGTGTTCAGGACAAATCATCTCATATATTCAGCAAAGTCAAAATTAGAGTATTACATGATGGTAGCCAAACATTTTTATATGCAAAGATTCAAATTAAATTAGCTTATACAAAATAAATAGTTAAAGGGTAAAGAATCACAAGACACACATTCCAACTCTCTGGTGTGCTGATTTAACTTTCAGATATCCTTCAGGAGCCTGTGTGTGTGTAACATTGACGGCTGCCGACCTCAGTGGCACTGGGTGTGTACAGTTAACCACTCCCGAGACCAGTGAAGTGTGTCAGTTAAAAGCATTTTCTGCCCATCTTCTCAGTACGCATCCCTGTCCTGGGAGCTGTGTGTGTGTATATGAAGATATTGCAGAGGGTTAGAAGAGGAGGTACGAAAAATCAATGCAAGGTATGTCAGGGCAGAATATTTTTCAATGTAGTCATAGAGAGAAAACTCTCATGAGTGAAAGAAGAGAACAATTAAGTAATAAAATAAATGCCCTGACCATCGGCACAATAGAACTTCAAAGAAGAGAATGTTAGCCACCTTCTGGCTGGAGGTTTGAAAGTCTCCAACCTGGACTCCACCCCTAAAGGAGCCTTCCTCCATCCTCTGTGCTTCTTCCAGAGATTTTTCTAAAATGTGCGTCTTTTCATTTGTTCTCATTACTTTAAAATTTTTCAGTGGCTTTCTACTCCCTTGAGGGTAATGTCCAACCTCTGTAGAATAAACAGAAAACCCTGATGCTTCAAGCTGCTGTGCCTTCACATACAAGGTCCCTCTCTGAGGACTGTCCCTACCCACCATCTTCTACATTCACTCTACCTGATAGACACCTACTTATGCATACGAGATACTTGTGTGTTCAAGGTCAGGTTCGTGTCCCAAACCCAATACAGTAGGTATTTTCTGGAACACACCACCTTGACCAAGTTGAATTGACAATTTTGGTCCCCTTTATGGCTTCTGAATCCAGTTACTCTAGAATCTGTGATATTTCATTCCTGAGTTCCATGTTAGGCTGTAAACCTGTAGAAGGTCTCACGTCTTTGTCTCCGTAGCAGGGTGCCATGCATCTAATAATCCCTTCGTTTGCTGAATAAGATAACAGACAAAGAATTACTGAAGGAGGTAGTACTTGATCTGGGTCTCTAGTTATTGGTAGGATTTGGGCAGGATTATGGGCAGGGGAAGAGGTATGAGCAAAGGTTTAAAGTATATATATGATGATATAATGTTTGTGTGAGAGAGGGAGAGAAAAAGAAAGATGTTTGGAATAGGGGAGCTTAAATTTGATGTGTAGCATGAGACCACATTCTGAAACCCTGAGAAGCTACAACATGATGATACCACATGAAATAAATAACTTGGGGAAAAAAGCCCTATGTGTTATGAAGAGGCTGAAGAATAAAATCATGTTGATTTTGAGTTGAGAAGCCCTGTGATCTCTTCCTTTTCCTTGTATGTCATACCCTTTTATAAAATCTTTCCAGTGGAATTGATATGTATTAGAATCCAATGAAGTGTTAATTAAATACTATATGATTGGAAAAATAACACTATTAAAACATATTTAATCTAATGCCTGTGATTACAGTTATAATAAATATATTTATATTTATCATGAGCAATTTGCGTATCACCCTTTGATGATTAAATCACTAATAATAGGTAAAGTTGGTTATCCTGGTACCAAAGAAGCCTAAAATCTAGTTGGGGTTGAAGGGGTTAGAGGGGGAGCTAATACTGAACATCTACTCTAATCTAGGCACCAAACGTTTATATAGTGTATCCACTTTAGCCCTCATAACTATCCTGGGTGGTAGAAACCACTAGCCTCATTTGTATATATGAAGAAATTGAAGCTCAGAGAATTGAAATAACATCTCCAAGATTACCTAGCTATGAGCAGAGGAGCTTTTATTTAGCCTCGGGCCCACAGCACTTGAAAATGAGAAACAAAAGTCAGCCTTTTTTTAGCTTCCTAGCAAAATTGTTAGAAATAAATCTTATATCAAAGATACTTTAGTATCTTAGTTATCAGGAAAGCATTTCTGAAATTCGAATCAAGTCAATTCTGATTCACCCAAAGACAAGTACTTTTTGTAAATAATGTGGAAATAAAGGCTTAGGGTGAGGGGAAGGAAGACAGTTATCCTCTTAGAGATGTTGATTAAGCCAGTATTCTGTACCCCTTAAAAAATTGTGGTATTTAACTACAATTAATTTAGTTGCTTCATATCATACACTCCCTCCATAAAGCTCTATCCTAGTACATTTAGGAGACTCAATCTGGAAGTCACGTAGTGGCTTTTAAAATTAAAGTGTAGAATTCTTCCCCAAGGTTTTAAGGAAGACTGGGCGTGTGACATTCTTTAGTGAGGTGTTCTTCCCCTCTGGCCTAATCCTTTCATCCCACCCCTGCGGTAACATGTAAAATGACTAAAGCTATCTGGGCTCTCAATACCATAAATCTTCACGTAAATAGCACAGAGCTTAGCAAAGACAAACAGTTCTTGGGTATTTTTTTTTAGTAATACTGCTTCTATGGCTAAACCATTTGCTTTTCACTCTTCTTGCTCAAAGGCATAATTTAATTGAAATACAGGGTAGTCTAGTGCACTTAGGGAATGTATCTTTAACTGGGAGAATTGTGGTCCTATAACCAGGTTCCCATGTCCTATTGGGCAAGAATTTTACATTTTTTTGTAACTCAGTTACGGTATTCTTGATATGGCCTTACTTCTTTGCTGTAGGAATCAAGGATTCTTAAGCAGCAATGACTCACTATTTGAAGAACATAATAAAACAACTTTGTACGTCTCTATGATGAAATGTGAATGGTTTTGGTAGACTGTAAGCTGTACAGGTAGATTTACTCCCAAGATATTTCTAATTTATCATTTATGACCTCTAATAATATTCCTTCTTAAAAGGATGTGTCCTTGAATCCTTAAAGAGTCACCATGGGTATTTCAAAAACTATGCTGTAAACAATTTGGGTTTAAAAATATAATGAAGCTCCATGGATGTTTATTATTGTGTGTAATTATAAATGTCCACTGAAGTCTTCTGAGCAAGAAGTTCATGGCAGAATGGAGGGAAGAAGTTGGATTTTCAGAGCTTTCTTTTTTTTCCCCTAAATGTGTGTGAATATTTTTTTAAATATTTCATCATCCAGGCGGGACAGAATTTATAATGTTCCTGACATCCCTGAGTGAACTCAGCTAACACAGATACATTCCACAAGTAGCTAGGAAGTGGCAGCCCCATTGATAAGCTTCCCCAGTTCACAGAAATTGAGCCATAACATTCCCATTAACTTTGTTTGGAGCAATGATTAATGACAAAGGGTAGAGACAAATCCAAGTTAATATAGATAGGGAACTGTTATTTTCCTCATCCTCCGAAATTTGGCTATCAGTGGATAAACATTCCTTCTGTGGAAGCCTTTCTTCTTGCTGTACGCTGGCATGCCAGCAATGTTGTGGACACTCTATAGAAGTTAAATTAGGAGTTTGGAATTAACTTATATACACTACTATATATAAAATAATCAACGAGGACCTACTGTATAGCACAGGGAACTCTACTCAGTATTCTGCAATAACCTGTATGGGAGAAGAATCTGAAAAAGAATGGATATATGTATACGTACAACTGAATAACTTTGCTGTACACCTGAAACTCACACAACTTTATAAATCAACTATACTCTGATACAAAATAAAAATTAAATTAAAAATTTAGAAAAGAATAAGAAATTAAAAAAATAAATAAAATAAAAGTATATTGGGAGCTAAAAAAAAAAAGGGATATAGAATCTCTCCTTGTCCAACTTAGTGTTCCCATCCTTTCTAAGCAAGTCTTACCTCTACACCACAATCACCTCAATTTCCCCAATGTCCACCTCCAATTTCGTAATACTTTTGCTCATACAGCTTCTAAATTTCCCTAGAATAAAAATACAAAGGAGATGGTAAGAATTTTTAAGAGTTCCCACACAGTGATATCTGAAAATTGCCGCCAGGGGAGCAGACCAGCCGTCTGACTGGCCAGTAGGGTCTCAGAGAAATTATCTACCATGGACCCCAGCCTGACTTTCAGCCTTGAGGACTCTGAAATCAGATTTTGTTAATGCAAGGACAGCAGGCAGACTTGGATTAACCAAGGTAGAACATCATTCACATGTATTCAGTGTGTTAATTTGCAGTGAGAAATGTAACTGTCATAGACCTGGAATACTCACGTCGGCATCATTAGTGAAATTACTCGCTGAAGTCAGACCTAAATGGGGAGACAAATCACAAGCAGAGTTCGCTTAGACTCAGGACCTGAGGAGTTCAAAGAACTGAGGGTAAAAATATATCAAACTGTCAAGAAGGGGGGTTTGAGCTTAACAAGGGCTTCAGCATTTAATGATATACTTATTTGTAAGGCTCTCTGGTTTTGATGAGGCATAAAACTTGAATTATATTTAATTGGGCAATTACTTTCTGGTTGGTATAACACATAGAACGTTGCCAAAACTCAATTTCAACTGAAGGCTAATTCCTGTGCAAATAGAGAGGTTTTCAAATTGTCCATGGTCAGACAGGGAAAAAAATCCAAACATAAATCAATTCTGTGAGGCTCTGACAGACCAGAAGTTAACCCCAAAAGGTAGACCACGCCAGGTGACTAAGAGTTGCCCTCATAACAGCAGAGCACTGAGAGTAATCCCCTACCTTGTAGCTTCATGACTCTTCATAAAGGAGAGACACTATCATCCAATCTCCATTCCCCTGTCAACCAGAGAGATAAAGTTCTAGAAATGCCACGTGTCAGTGCAAATAAATATACTAACAAATAATAATCATGTTTTTCATGCCCTATGAGCTTCTTTCCCCACCTAACCCTACCATTATGGGATTTGATAGATATTCTCAAATAGGCATTTTCATCTTTCCAAATAATATAGGGAAAGAGCAGAAAAGGCTTAGCCTAAAGGGCACTTTCCCTAGGAGGTTAATGACCTAAAAAATGGACTTAGGAATATACCTCCTAGAGATAAACTTTAGCATTGCTCTTGCAGTTTACATCATGTGTAATTACTTCATGTTAAAAAAAAAACCAGTTTGCTCCCTGAAGATGTTGTATAGAACAAGTCATTGCATGCAGCCCAATCACGGTTACTTCTTTCTAAGGTAAGATCAGGCACACGAAGTGTCAGAGCTTAGAAATGGGTTTTGTGCCCATTTTCTCCACACGCTTGTTCATATATATGGTATATTCTCCTTAGCCACTGCCAAAAGACTTTCCCAAAATGTTTTGTAATGCATGGCTGCTTGGAGACACTTTAATTTCAAAATAAATAGTTCTGCCTCGTCCAAAAGGTATACACTCTGCACTAAACATAGATTCTTGGCATCTTACGAACCTCTAAGGTTGACATTGCAGGGCCTGTTTCAAATGCATTTTTGGCAAAACCAAGTCCTTAATTATTTTTGAAAGAGTGACACAGAAATGTGCATGCTCTCATCCCTAAAAAATATCCTAAGCGTATTAAGAAGACTTTTCTCCCGACAATATTCTAGGACTGCTAATTTGGATGTAAGGAGATATGCAAGAACTCTGTACCACAGACAGCAATAAATCACCCTTCAAGCAATTGGGTCTCATTCCCTCTGTTGCTTACGGGACGCAGCAAAGTGATTAAGGAGGAAAATTTCATGTTCTTTCTAGTAATCAGTGCTGCCACTGATAATAACCTGGAATTATTGTGCCAGTGTGTCACTGCACGAAAGCATGCCCGGGGAGCCCTGCTTAGAACTGACGTGTCTACTGTTTTAACAACCAGAAACAGATTTTAAAGTAAACACAGAATGTCTCGAGAGAAGTCCACATAGGTCGGTCTGGGGGTGGGACAGTACCAGGGAATGCTTATCAAGGTTTGGACACAAGAAAATGCCAATTTGAGTATTTCTACCACTTTCTATTTTGGTAGAGTTATTGAGGGACACTGTGGGGCATAAAAATGGCACAGTTATACAGAGCAAAATGAGCTAGGTGGATACATGGTTCAATCTTTAAGTCACCCCTTCCAGTCCTATCTATCTCACATACTATGCTAGATGAAAAGCAGATAAACTGTTTCCAACTTATCCAAATTGAGATAATTTTTCTTGACACCAAATGCAATTTACAATTGTGATGCTTCTCAGGCATCTCATCTGGGTTTTGTCACTTTTGCCCATCCCTATTTGGAAATCTTTTTCGGGGATTGAGAATAAAGATCTCATTAACCTCAAACATGATTTCTCTATTTGCTGTGGACTTTCTTCTTCTTTCACGTACAATGAAATATAAATTTCAAGGACAGCAAAAATCTGAGTACTCTCTGTTCATCTCTGAGCCCTGTGGTCTCATTTTTGTCAGACTTAAAAATAGCCTAAATAATTCAATAACATGAAATCTCTGGCTGATTCAGAAACCAAGTAAGCATATCTCCAAAACAGACAAGACCCATCAATTTGTGAGCAAGGCTGCCTGCTTAACTGGGATTTCTGACTACACGGCTCAGCCCTGGTAATCTAACAGTGGAGACCTATAATTTTTTTGAAGCTCAATTTTTCTTTTCTCATCTAGTGTTCTGAAAGTTTCCGGGTTTTCTTTTTGACAAAAGGAAAATAGCTTCAGATTTCATGTTTGTATCAGTGTGTTTCTAATTAACTGATTTTAATTTGATTCTCTCTTTTCTAATCTCTGTAACTCAAGTATGCCATTTCTATATTTTAGATAATAGCCTTCCTTCTATTTGCCTGGTTACATCATAAATGTCAGAAAGAAAAAAGTCATTGGTAACGCCAAGTCATGGCCAAACAGAGTTCATGTAACATGTTTCTTTTAGGCTCACAAAATGCAATCTTATCTCACATCTATCTTCCAGTTTAGTTGAATTTTCAGCAATTCTAGAAGAGCAGCTGTGTTATTGTCTTGTCATCTCTATATGCAATAATTATAATCAAGTTAGGTGATGGAGGACTGCTTGAAGTGAGGTGGTGATAACATCAGCCTCCTGAATTGGGTTGACCAGTTAGGAGAGCTGCACATCTGTTTGTTCTCTATGTGACCTTGTGTAAGTCACTGAACTTCTCTGGGCCTCGGCTTCCTCCTCTGTTAAATGGAGAAAATCATGTATTCTGTATCTATTGGTATTAAAGAGCATTTACAGGAATCACCATCTTCACATAGTGGCACTATGTGTTACTGCAAAATGAGAAAAACATCTTTTGGGTAATGCTTGATTAAACTCAAATAAAAGATTAAAGTCAAATGAAAGTTGAGCAGATTTCTTTATTGTAGAGCTTCTTGATCTGTTGGTACAATTACATGACTCTCCAGTGGAGGTATGGATTACATAGCAGTAGCCAAACTTATTTGGAGACCCACAGGATACATATTCAGAAGAGTTTATCCACTTCCTGATGTGATAAACTGTGATAAGTAAGCATAATAATGCACCTCAAATGTTTAGCTCAGTATCTCCTGCATAATAAGGGCTAACAATTACTGAGCCCAGCCAGGGGCTGCCTGTGTCACTATGTTGACTTGTCATCACAACAATCCTTAGAGGTAGGAGGTATCCCATTCTTCTCTAGAACCTAGAGATATTGACCAGCTGCCCAGGGTTGTATGCCAAGAAAGTGGCAATGTGGGATTTTTTGATGCCACAGAGTCTGTCTGATCACACTTTAAGATGCTGCTTTCCTGGACTTCCCTGAAGGTCCAGTGGTTAAGACTCTCCTGCTTCCACTGCAGGCGACTCCGGTTCCATCCCTGGTTGGGGAACTAAGATTCCACTTGCCCAAAGGTGCTGCTTTCCTGGCCCCTTCTTCTCCTTAGCGAGCCCTGGGACCAATGCTATGGTGTAATGCGAGCTATTGGCATATCAACGTCAAGCTGCCCCTGAAGAGAGTGCTGTCTTTTTTTAGAGCTTATCCAGAGAAGCTCTTAGACAACTCCAGGCCCCACATTCATTCGGCCATTTGTTTTCCTTCAACAAATACATATTAAGTGCTTACTGTATACCAAGTGCTCTGGGTAATATGGATACAGCAGTGAGTAAAGCAGACAGAACATCCCTGTGCTCATGAGGCTTGTACCTACTGTGAGAGACAGACCAAAACAAGTAATTAAGTAAAACAAACACAAAAATCATGGTAACAAGTGCTGTGTAGATAAAGGAAGCAGGGAAAACGTACAGAGAGGGCCTTTTTGTCGGGGGAAGGGATGGTGGTGTTTGCAATTCTAGGTAGGGTTGTATGGGGGTGGGGGGGGACCAGGTGAGATGGTATCAACTGAGCAAAGACCTGCAGGGAGGAGGGAGGGGGGCATGACGTCACTGGGGGGCGGAGCTCCAGACTAAGGGGCTGGGCAGTGGAAAGATACCCAGGCAGGCGCAAGCATGGTGTGTTCAGGGTGCTGCAACAGTTTCTCTTTCCCTAATTTGATTTCAAGGTGATGCCAAGGCATGTAGTCAGGCAAGTACTGTTTAGCCTAGCTCATAGACCTACCTTCCTATGCTGCTTGGAAGTGAAAGAACCACGCCATTGAATTTATTCTTTACCCAGAGCAGAGATCTTTCTTGGAAATATATATTTTAAAACTAATGAAAAAAATTCTAAATGCAAGACGATTGTGTCTTGCATTTAGTTTTTAGGTGATTACATTTGAGGGTTTCTGGTATGCCCGAATTACTTCAGAATTTTCTAAAGTTCTTGATTAATAAGAGATCATTTACGAAAGTATTTGCAAACTGTTAAGTGGCAAATATAAGGGATTATTTTTATTCTTAAAGAATGAACTTTAAAAAATTGCCTGCGATGTTACCCTGGCTATAAATTTGAATATATTGTTAAACTCCTAGCATTTATTAGTAATTTAAAGATGTCTTTCTCCATTTTATCTTAAAAATATATTTCAATAGCTTGTCTTTAGCACATGCTCTGTTTACCATAGTATAAATTTTTATAGGACCATGTTCAAATTAAAGAAAACTAAGTACATTCTCTTGCTTACCTTCATAAACTTCTGTTGAGGTATAAATTGGTACAACCTTTATATTAAACAATTTGGCAACGTGTATCAAGAGTTCTCAAAAAATTTATATCTTTGACCTTCTAAGGTCAAAGGATCACTCCTTTGGATCTTGAGAACATCATAAGTAATAAGGAAAGGGATACATATGCAAGGACATTTTACCTAGAATTATTTATTTAAAAAAACACTGCAAACGACCTCGATGTGTCAAGTATGGTATATTCATATAAAACGGATCCATTTATAAAAATAATCTTTGCATAGAGTTTTAATAGCATAGGAACTTGCTTATGACATAAAGTTAAGAAGAGTAAAAGCAGGATGCAAAATTGTGGATAAATGTGGTCTAGTATAGGTAAAACATAAAATGCAAATGTAGCTAAATGTTAGCAGTGGCTGAATCTGAGTTTGGGGATTTTGGTGCATTATTTTGCATCACTGCAATTCTCTAATGGTTGTAACAATAGTACATTCAACAATCTCACCCTCTGTTACTTGGTCTCAGTAATATTTCACAATTGTTGGCATAACCACATATTAAAAATTCTTTTCTCTGTGCCTTGTCAACAATGGATGACATCAGTGATGTCTTAGCAAACAAGGAAACTTACAGTCAGTTGTCATGATTAAAACGATGAAAACCATTCCCAGAAAAGAACCTTCACATTATAACCTAAAGAATCCCTCAGTGTACATATTTCGATACCAATATATGCTTTGAAGATGTGTTTTAAGAGATTTGTGTCTTAAATGACCCACTGGCTTTCTGACCTCACTTTCCTGTCTTTTTCAAAGCTACTAAAGAAGATAAACTTTAAAGTGAAACATATATACTCCCTAACTGTGTTTGCTGTTACAACATAACTTAAGAGAAGTTTGGGGTAGTATATTGCAATAGGCCAGCTAGCTCTTGTACTTGAACAATAAAATATGTGATAAGCAAATATGCCCTGGACTAAACTGAGTAAGGCATCTCCTTGCATATTCAAAGGAAAGATCCCATAGAAGGCTACTGGGTGCTCTTATTTCTTCTAGTATTAGGGAGCATCTGAACTGCAGTATCTTAGAGGCTATTGGAAATCACTTCCAACTGTTTGTAGTTTGCCTTGTTTCAAGTTCACTCCCTAGAATGTTCTTGGACTAAAGTGGCTCCATCAAATGACCAGGGCTGAATGGCTACACTCTTAGCAATAATGGCTCTTCTGTCAACTTGTCATTTTTCACCATTTTCTGGAATAATGACAAATGCATGTGCCTCCACTACCAGGAATAGAAGCGACAATGTAAGCTGCCTAGTCAAAACCATGCAATAGACAGTAATTTATGTCTTTAACAGTATGTGCTACATGCCTTCAAAAAAAAAAAATCTACTATTCAGTTCTTATCTGGCAAACTACAGAAATAGGAGTTTTGTTTCCTGTTATTGCAGTGCTCATGGAGTTGGAGAAACGCTCTTGATTTCCTTTCATAAAGTTTTCTTTCTGAAACAATCAGGACTGTAGTAAACACTGACCCAAAAAAGAGGGTTCATTTCATGAATTTCCAGTAATGCCCATACTTTGCATATTGTTTTTGTCATAAAAGATATGAGACTTTAATTATGAATGTCCCAAGGATATTTCATTTGTTTCTGATATTTTCCCCAAAGATTTCCCATATCCTGGGCACTGCTGTGTTCTTGGAGAAACCGGGGGGTGATGCCACACTTTCTGAGCCCCCTCCCTCCAAGACAAATTTAATCAGTTCAGAAATGACTTAACTAAGTTGTGTTGCAATGTGAAGTAATTCTGAGGTACCAGTTGTCACAATCTTAAAGCACTGAAGAATTTTAGGCATTCCCTACTGCGTTTATGCTGGGTGAGAGTTTTGCCCCCTGGATCATTGTATGTTTTCCCTTGAACTCAGTCTGAGTTTTTTCTTTTGGTCTGTTAAAAAAAAGTGAAAAAGTCCTATCATTCCTACTGGAGGGCTCAAGCCACCTCTTGGTTTTAGTCCTAACGTCCTTAGTGTCTCTTAGTAGACACGGCAGGTTTCCATGTTTCTATGAGATTTCAGACCTGCTAACTCACTGCAAAGGCGGAACTCCATCATGACCTACGCGATCTGGTTTGGAGTTTCATCAGCCCAAGTGCATTTCTTCCTCTGCCCGTGCTTAATGTTGAGATTTTCAAGAGCACTTGGACAAAGCTTAGCCACTCTGCCTTCAGCTCATTTCTCCAAAGAACCAGTCTTTGTCTTTCTCCATGGCTTCACCAAGTTTTCTTCTTTTTCTTTCTACATTCCTTACAGTTTCACTATCTTATACAAATGTCCCCACAGCCAAATGGGACCACACCTTTTCTGACACAATGTTTGGTGTGTACTTTCTTTTGTCGGCAATGGAGTTCAGGTGACAGGTAAATATTAAAAATGATGGCTATTTTACTGGGATAAAAAAAATCCATTACAATTTCTTTCCTCCATATCACACATTCACAATGTAAAACCTTCCATTTGCTGCTAACATTCCAATCTTCATATCAGAATTAGCTAGTCCCACCCACTGGTTTGAAATTCAAGCCTGTCATGTCTGTCTTGTTACTTCTCCAGCTTCCCTATCCCTGGTTTCCAGGAACTCAGGTCCTGACTCTACTTCCAGAGGAATCAAATCCCCGTCTTGATAACCAGCCTGGTATTCCAGTGTTTCTGAGAATAGGGTCTTGCTTAGACTTCATGGGGCCTGCCAGGAAATAGCCAAGTCCAAGGTATGGTCTGGGTCCTTTCCAGTGCCACAAGCCCCAGGCACAACTCCCTGGTGGCCAGTCTGGGATCCACCCCTTGATGGCATTCTCTTTCCTGAAGTGCCCCACCTGCTGGTCTGCACTGCTTCCTGTCACCATCTCTGCCCACTCTCCACCAGGGCCCGTCCAAGGACGTGTTCAGTCTTCAGATTCTGGTCCTTCTCTCTTCCTTCTCTCAGCGTGCCAGCTGAGTCCTGATTCGTGAAAGTTCTGCCTTGGCTATGGGATTCACCCTTAGAGTGTGGCCTTAGCCAAGTCTCTTTACCCTTTGAACCTCAGTTTCTCCTTCTATGAAAAGACTGAGTGATGAATGTTCCTTATCAAGGATGATTCAGATGTGTGTAAATTCTACCAAAATCCACGCCCTGGAACCAAGGCCAAGTCTTCAGAGATACAGGAACGATTTATCTTTGTGGTACGAAGATGCAGTTGGACATAAAACTCTCCCACTGATGAGCCACAGCCCCAAAGCTCCCACCATCAAACTCTTTGGGGGTAGCACTGGGGTTCTCAAACATTAATCTTTAGAAAGGGCTGCTTTGGGATGACACATTAAATGAGCTGTGGCTAATTCAGGCCATTTCAGTGAGTTTTCAAAAAAAATTGTAATTTTTAAAATTTGAGGAATTTTCTTTGAATATGAAACTAAAACTTTTCCATTTTTTGGTATTAAAATATCCTTCCTTTTATAAAAATTTTGGTGATATTAAATTAAATAGTAGTTTTGTTGTGGTTATTTTAAAGGTTCTTAACTTACCAAAATAACATGCTTAAAAATCCTAAACCAGCTTTAATTTTTCCTGCCCTCCTCTCCTCTCCTCTCCTCTCCTTGCCTCTCCTCTCCTTGCCTCTCCTCACCTCTCCTCTCCTCTCTTCTCCTCTCCTCTCCTCTCTCTCTCTCTCTGTCTCTCTCTCTCTCTCTCTCATTGTTTGCTCTGTACTACTGCCAGAAATTCCAGCAATTACAGGTTCATTTTATCATTTTAGCTAAATAGAAGTTTGCTGAAATTGTACCAAGTACCCCCCCTCTCTTCTCCTCTCTTCTCCTCTCCTCTCCTTGCCTCTCCTCTCCTCTCCTCTCCTTGTCTCTCCTCTTCTCTCCTCTCCTCTCCTCCCTTCCCTTCCCATCTCTCAAGCATGCACACGCTCTCTCTCTCTCTCTCTCTCTCTCTCTCTCTCAATTACCAGTCTATGAAAATCTCTAAGTCTGAAAGCCACAAGATTAAGGGATAGCTTTTTTTTGAAACTCATTTTTATCTTGTAACAAATAATGCTCAGATTAGTTCACATTAGTCATCAATTCCCCTGGAGGTCTATAGAATTTAAAGCGTAGGGTAGGTCATTTTGGGAAGGCATGAGGGGTAGAATCTTCATGTCCTTACTTAGGTGCAGGACATCAGGGCCAGATGGCTCGGGATGCACAAGTGCTTCGGTGGACAGTGGGTAGAAAGGGAAAGAAAACAGGACCATAGAAACAAGAGATAGAGACCCAAAACACAGTGTAACTGAATTCACAATATTATCTAGGACCAGACCAACCAGCAAAGTACAACGACATTACTTGAAATTGAGTGTGCTCAAAATCCAATCCACAACTCCACTCTCCAATTCACATCATGACTCATGCCAGCCTCATTCAGGACCCTCTATTTCTCCTCTTCTGTGAAGCTTCTAGTCTCCTTCAATGAATGTCCCATCAAGGTCTTCCCATGTGTAGTGGACGTACACTTCTGTGAATCTCTAATACCTCCAGAGGGAACCATCTCTCCCTCAGTCTTTAATAATATCTTTCAGTCCAAGTGATTCTTGGATTTCAGTCCAAGTCCCTATCTTTGCCCAGCTACCCACTAGCCTTAGGAATGGACACTTGACTCAGTTCTGACCACTCAGGATCAATCAATCTTGCTGGCCACAAAGATTGATTTAGGGATGGGCATGTGATCCAATCCAAGCTAGTCTGAGCCCTCTCTTGACCCTTGCCAGAGCTTTGGGAAGAGATGGTATCTCTTTCTCTGTGATCATGAGTTCAAAGGTCTATGTAGACTCAGGGTTGCTGGGGAACCAGTCTGTGAAGGTAGGAGTACACCAGGAATGTGCACTGCTCAGGACAGCCTTAAAATCCAGAGTTCAGTCATATCTAGACTTCTAAGAAATTCTTTTTCTTTTATTAAGTTAGACTGAGTTAGGCTTCTATCCCTTGTTATCAAAAGTCTCAGAGGAATGTACAGTTCTTGGTATGAGGGCCTTGCCACTAAGAGATCTCTGACCTTAGGAAAAGTCTGTCTGAGATCTCTGCAGTCTCAAGGAACATTCTCAATCAGATTCTTTCAGTTGTGTCTTCAGCACACCTACCTCCTTGTGGTCCCATCAGGAGAGAGACTGGGGACCAGAGTGGAGAGAAACAGATCTCTCTCTAGGGACCCCTTCCCTCTTCACTGGTGTCCGGTTTAACCATAATGGAAAGCCCTATTAGGCCTTAGGCCGGTATCTCAGAGGACCTGTTAGAAAGTTGGCTGTGTACAAAACTCATGACAAAGACTAGAAAGGGACTGTTATTTTTTTCTTCTCCTCCTCTCTAGATTATTTATATTTCACTGAGGACTGACAGGAGAGCTATTCTCTCCTTGCTAAGTGCCAAATCCCCTACTGGAATGTGCCCAGCCAGCTCACTGGCAATTTCCCTCAGAAGGCCAAGAAGCCATCTTCTGAGAAAAGATCCTGTTCTAATAGAATTCAAAGTTGGAAGAGTTCTTTACCCACTGACAGTTGTCTTTCAGTAAACAGGCAGGACGGCTCCAGAGTACAGATGCCTTGGTGGCTTGAGACTTGGAACGCATATTACTGCTGCCTGACTGAAACATTCCGGTGAATCTTTATTGGCCCTTTCTTCCCCAGAAAGAATAAGTCTTAACCACAATAAAATGTATTCTCACATCAAGAATTTCACAAATGCTCTATCCAAGATCAAAAGTGAAAACAAAAACAAAAATAAAACAAAACAAAACAACCCTGAAGGAAAAGATGAACCATATGGCCTAACATTAGGATATTTTGTCTCGGCGTCAACCTCTAACATATGGTAATTTTCAATGACTGACAGATGAAATGACTAAGAGGGAGAAGGAAAATTGTTTACTCCTGGTAGCAAGGGACAGAGCTTTGTTTACCGAAATTCTTTAAGAAGGACATCAGGCTGTTTTCGCAATGAGAAAAACTTCACTTGGAAAGGAAAGCAGCCACAATCCTGGGATCTAACACAAACGCACAATCAAAACTAAACGTCATAATAAAATAGCTTCCCAAAGAGAACCTAGCTTTCTACTCATTCATGCAAGAAAATCTTTGCTTGTATCTTAAATTATTTAGGGACCTGCTAACAAGGTAGTGATGGGAAGAGGAAGGAGTTGGAGAGGAAGATAAAAATGAGGAAAAACTGTAGAACTCTTAATAGTCTTGACAACCAACAGAGAGCATTTTTATTAATACAAGATAGTGTATTATCTAGCAATTAAAAGCATGTATGTATAATCCTCAAAATATCATCTTGATTCACCCTGCTGCTGATAAGGCCTAACAAATATTTCAATAATAGTAATAAATTGGAGTTAATAATAACTGATCTGGACTGATTTGGACTCAGGTGTTTTTGGTTTATTTGGCTATGCAACACTTTTTTCTTTTATGTATAAGTTTCAGGTGTACAGCATTATAATTTGGCATCTGTATACACTATAGTGTGATCACCACCACAAGTCTAGTTACCATCCACACTATACAGTTGACGCCCTTCACCCATTTCGCTCACCCATCAACCCCCTTCCTCTCTGGTAACCACTAATCTGTTCTCTGTATCTATGAATTTACTTTTGTTTTATATTGTTTGTTTGTTTCTTTTCTAAGATTTCACGTATGAGTGAAATCATATGGTATTTGTCTTCCTCTGATTTATTTCACTTCACATAATAACTTCAAGATCCATTCATGTTGTGGCAAAGGGCAGGATTTCTTTTTTGGTTGGTGAGTAATATTCCATTGTATATATATATATATATATATACCACACATTCTTTATCCATTGTCCATTGATGAATGATTATCTTGTTTCCATATCTTGGCTACTTTTAATAACACTATAATGAACATAGGGGTGCATGTGTCTTTTCAAATTAGTGCTTTCATGTTCCTTGGACAAATACCCAGAAGTAGAATAGCTGGGTCATATGGTATTTCTATTCTTAATTTTTTGAGGCATCTCCATACTGTTTTCCTTAATGGCTGTACCAATTTACAGTTCCACCAACAGTGTTTTAGGGGTTCCTTTTCTTCTCATCCTCTCCAACACTTCTATTTCTTGTCTTTTTGATAATAGCCATTCTAGCAATTGTGAGGTGATATCTCATTGTGGTTTGGGTTTGCATTTCCCTAATAATTAGTGACGTTGAACATCTTTTCATGTGCCTGTTGGTCATCTGTATGTCTTCTTTGGAAAAATGTCTATTCAGATTCTCTGCCCATTTTTTAATTAAGTTGTTTGCTTTTTTGTTGATGTTGAATTGTGTGAGTTCTTTATATACTCTGGATATTAACCCCTTCTCAGGGATATATTTGCAAATATTCAGTAGGTTGCCTTTTTTGTTTTGATGATAGTTTCTTTCACTTGGCAGAAGATTTTTAGCCTCAGGTATGATTACTGTTGGATCTCCCAGGGCTCCCTTTAACCTGGATTGCATCTTTGGTAAATAGGACCAGTACTGAAATCTAACATCTGGGCCCTAAAAAATCCAAACCTTCATATTGAAAGTCTGACTTTAGTACATACCTATCTTTGTTTCACAGGCTTCAATTCAACATTGTAGACAGTATCTCACACTTATCTCTTCTTCCAATCTTCTTTTTTCCAAACCAATTATTTTTTTCCAAACCCATTTTCATGAGCAGCTTGCTTTCTGTCGAAACTCCTAGTAAGGAGTGACAAAAACAGGGTTGTATCTTTTCATCATGGAACCACCACCGAGAGAGGAGAAAACAGGGAATCTAGTTATTGTGTTTCCCTTGTCAGAATTCTCTGTGTTAAATATGTTAAAAATCTGGGAATCAGTAACCATTCTTCTCCCCAACATACATCCCCTTTAAAATAAAACAAAAAAAAAGCTATAATTCAAGCTTAGACAGCTATAGAGATGAAAATTAGAGAGTATTTTTAAGGACTGATACAAAGAAGTATCTCTATTTCTTAAGCTCTCAGAGGAGAGATGTATGTATGTGTCTCCTTGCTTGTTTTATTTTTCTCCCTTTGCCACAGAATTTGCAATGTCTGTACGAGGTCTAGAAATATTTTTCTTCAATTCTCAAGCATTTTATGCTTCTGATTCTTCAAACGCTGTTGCCCCTGCCTGCTCTGAACACATCAGAATTATGCCCCTGGCTATGAGAGCATATCCACATAAACCAAATCCAAGATTGCGACTAGAGAAAAATAAAAGACTCTGAAAGATTGTTCCAGCACTGCCAACAGATTTTGGGGTGGGGAGGCAGTTGGTATGTATAGGTAGATGTCGTTTTCTTTAACTTTAATCATACATTTTGATGGCTATAACACCGTCCGGAAAGAGACTCTGTTGATGTTGCATTTGACTGTAAGAGAAATGGAAATACAAGAAGATAAAGTTATTTGGCTCAGTTTCATGAAGCAAATTTACCATGGCATGTTCCCCAACTAAACCTGTTCTCAATGTCCCCATGCTCTTTTTCCCTGCATCAAGAAGACGATCCTATGCTCCTTTTGGCCTGGGAAATGTGGTGGAATTTGATGAGGAAGAAAGCTGACATAATTATGCATGGTTATCAAACTTCCAGAGTAAAGGAAACCCTGCAAGTAAATGGAACATTAACTCAGGACTTAAAAGGATTTGGGTTTTTTTAACTTCACTGACCAGCTTGGACGGTCACCTGAGTGCACAAAGAACGGCTTACTTTATGGAATATTTTCATACTTGTAAAAATTGATAATGTATCACTGTCAGGTCTAATTTTCTTTCCTGTTGTAAGAGGAAAGGTCATCCCCCTCCTTCTTATTAAATTTTAAAAATAAATAACCACAGCAGTATCTCAACAGACTTAACGTGTTTATTTTACACTACAAGAATGTGAAATAATTGAGCAACACATCGCGGGGGATGGGGGGGGGAAAGACCAGGAGAACAGCTTGTTGTGTTTAATAAACTAACTTTGACTCTATCTGCTGAAAAGATGGTTATTGACAGTTATATATCTTGTTCATGAGCACAGACCTAAAACTTTATCAGGAGGAAATAAAACTACTCAAAGCTGTAGCTGATGAAATAGCTTTTACCAGCTTAGGGCAATCGCTTCAAAGAAAAAGTACAAATGTTCGAACTTCCCATCCTTTTGTTATTGGACAGAGGAAGAAGGAAACATTTCACAGACATAAACTGCCCTGTTGAATATTGAAAGAATTTAAAAGCAAAATATCATATTGACATAATTACAGATATAGAATTACAGATTACTTTAGAAAACACCCCTTTTTTTCTCCATGATTTAAGGAAAAACATTGCTTTGCCAATTTCAGCCACTCAAATGCATTAAACATAGGATGGAAAAAGTTCTCTCTGTTCTCTTCAAAAGCTAAGAATATCTTCTTTAAAATGAATCCCAGGATACTGGCTGTCAGGGGCCAGAGAGGGGGGGGAATGGGGAGATTTTGGACAAAAGGTACATTAAAAAGTTGTAGTTATGCAGGATGAGTAAGTTCTGGAGACTTAAGGTATAGCATGGTGACTACAGTTAACAATACTGTATTGTATACTTGAAATTTGCTAAGGGATCTTAAGTGTCTCAACACACACACACACACACACACACACACACACACACACACACACAAATGGTAACTATGTGAGGTGATGGATGTGTTAATTAGCCTGATTGTAGTGATCATTACACAATGTATACACATAGCAAAACCTCACATTGTCCATCTTACATACATGTAATTTTTGTTTGTTAATTACACTTTGAAAAACTAGAAAAACTTTTAAAATAATAAAAAATAAGATGTAACTTACCTTTTATGATGAGTGAGACTAAGTAAGGAAATGTTTGAAACAAATTATCACTGAATTTCTAATGTATAGATGATTCACCTGTGATGAAAGTTAATTACTATTGTTAATTATAATTATAATTTTAAGGCTATGCTTTTTGGATCTTCCAGGGCTTTCTAATTCTGACAGCACCTGTCAGAGGGAGGTGATGGGGAGGAACTTGTCTCCAAGGCAGGAAGGGTTTCTGGGGTTTGTCAAAGGTCACAAAGTCCCAGAGGGAACCGGAAATGCACCCATAACGTCTCTCCAAGCAGCCGGCACTTCAGCTGTGGATGGAGATTTAGTCACAGAAGAGAGGTGAAGTCAGCAATCTAGAGCCGAGATAGGATTCCTACAGATACCAGACCTATTACCCAGAATGTGGTTTTCTGCCAAAAATATCAGCTTGTAGACTACTTATCTCAAAGGAGCTCTGGTGTCCACGGGTGACATACGGCTTGATGACGAAACTGGAAAGTTGAACTATTGCTTTAAGCCAAAGAACCCAAGAACCCACATGAGACACCCTAATCTGAGGAAGAAGCTCCCTGATTTCAGTCCAAATCCATAAAACACATGGGAAGCCTAAATGTGTTTTTACTCCAATTTGTCATTATTGATTATTATGAAGTTCTGTGAATTAAATAACAACCAACTGTAGTGCTGACGGTGGTCCTAGTACACCACCCAACCGCTGCTTGTACAGCTGAAGTTCCGCGCTCCCAATAAAATGATCTTATCAGAAGACTGTGTCACTTAAAGCATTTTCACCAAAATAAAACTGCTCCTTTCTCAGTCTCCCATAAAAATAAAATGGCATGAAATTACAACAGGCCAAACCTAAGACAATCCTGAGATTCCAGCTCCTAACACCTTAGCGTAGGAAAGAGGTAAGAAAAGTCACATGCCCACGTTTACGCAGGCAGGGCAGTGACGTGTAATAAGAATAACAACAAAAACAATAACAGTGATAACATTTGTCATTCAGTACTGAGAGCAGGGTAAAAATTTTCTTGTAAGCCTCACAAGTAGAATGTGACCCAGGTCTTCTGTATCTAATTTGGTCCCCTTCCTCTTTCCATCCCATAGACTGTCAGTGGAACCGAATCCTTAGGGAGAACAGGAATCTTTGTAATTCTTGTCTGGCTATGAAAAGTTGAGGAAATATACAGCCGACGCTTGAACAACAAGGGTTTGAAGTGCGTGGGTCCACTTATATGCAGATTTTTTTCAATAAATATATTGGAACAGTTTTTGGAGATTTGTGACAATCTGAAAAAAACACAGATAAACTGCATAGCCTAGAAATACCAAAAAAATTAAGATAAAATTAGGTAAAATGAATATGTAAAATTGTGTACTTGATACTAGTCTAGCCTGCCTTCTTACTTCTTCTTTGGAAGCACATTCTGAAGATATCTGCTAAAATAATTTTCGCCAACTGTAACTCGTGTCTTATCAGACCCTTACTCTAAGGAAATCACTGGCTTCCCACTACCCTTAAGAGTAAAGCCAAGATCTAGATTATGAGCTGGTCTTTCCCTGCCTTTCTCTCAATCCTTACTTCCCTCACTGATCCCCATGCTTTTTCCAACAAAGCTTCCTTCAGCAACTACACTCATGAAGCTCTAGCCCAACTGACTAATAGGGAGCAAAATGTTAATAATTAGACTTCTGTTCTCACCCTCCCCATTCCTCATGGGTAAAGATGCTAAGGATTAGCAAAGCTTCTCCATGTAACACCATCCACAGTAAATCTACAACTTGATCTCTTTCATCATCTTCAAAATTCAAACTTCTCCACCAGTTCTTACTTCAATTAGAGTAAAATGTTTATCAACTGCCAGGGTTTTGGGGCCCTCCATGGCTTTAATATCAATTGAAAATATGGGGCTTCCCTGGTGGCGCAGTGGTTGAGAGTCCGCCTGCCGATGCGGGGGACACGGGTTCGTGCCCCGGTCCGGGAGGATCCCACGTGCCGCGGAGCGGCTGGGCCCGTGGGCCATGGCCTCTGCGCCTGCGCGTCCGGAGCCTGTGC
>NC_041231.1:99359526-99368415 GCF_002837175.3 Physeter macrocephalus
CCCACGTGCCGCGGAGCGGCTGGGCCCGTGAGCCATGGCCTCTGAGCCTGCGCGTCCGGAGCCTGTGCTCCGAAGCGGGAGAGGCCACAGCAGTGAGACGCCCTCGTACCAAAAAAAAAAAAAAAAAAAAAAAAGAAAATATGTACCTTACACCATATTTCATAAATTATTCATAAATTATTTTAGAGTTATTAATTTCTTCCCTGGGCACAGTAGAAGTTAAATAACTATCTGTTGATTTAATTCATAGAAGAAGACAGTACAGTAAAATGTCATCATTTGGATAACTTAGTAAAGGTCAATCTGAATTAAAAACTTAAATTGTAAAATACAACCATGGCTTTCAAAGACATATAGAATGGATTAAATAGGCCTGAGAGCAATGCCAAATGGCAATACTCCAGATTTTTATTTTGATGAAAAGATTAAAAGAATTCAGAATTAGAATACTAGTTAGAATGACCTGGTATTCTAAAGCTCTGGAAGCATTCCTTTTGGAGCCTTGTTTATTCTGTTCACTTCTTTGGCAGATGTTTTCTTCCTAGAGGAAGCAAAGTTAACTGCAGTGCAGTCCCCTTCCAAATAACCCCAGGTGTCAGTAGGGTGGAAGAGAATAGTGAGGTTTCCTTATCTAGGTCAGAAGGAGTGGAAAGAACATCTTCTACTGGATACAACATTCACCCGTTGTAATAGAATTCATAACAGCCCTGATTTATTTCAGTAGTTAGACAAGCTCCTCCTGCCTCCAGCAACTGGTCAAATTACCTTATTGTTTTTCTAAGGTCATGGCTCATAAGGAATCCCTAACAGGAACACCTAAAGGTGTTCTCTTCTGTGTGCAAAGGGCTCCACTTTTCCACACTGTTCCTCTTATGGTCCCTAAAACATACACTGGATTTTCTACCTCTTTGCTTTTATCGGAGACACATCGGTCTGTTATTCTTAGCCAGTCTTCACTCAACTTTCCAAGAGTAAATCTATTTCACTTCCTCCTTGAAGCCTTCCACGATCTTTCCTTCTGGGAGCTTTACAGCCCTCACTCTTTCGAATACTCAGCACTTACCCACCTCCAGGTTATATTTCTGTGTGTATACCATGTATCTCCCTCCACATGGTTGTAAGCTCCTTGAGGAAAGAGGACTCCTCTGCTTCCTTTTTCTAGAATCACTTATTCATTTAGTAGAAAAACAATTTTTTTCTGTGGGCTAAATTCATCTTTTAAAACGATGGAAAAGTCCCAGTGGTTTCCTCAAGGACCTGACGGCCCATTTTAGAGGTGAGTAAATCGAGGTTCAGAAAGATTAAGTATGTGGACTATGATTGTGCAGAATTCAATAGAAGAGACTTGAGTGTGAAAATGTTGCCCTAGTCGTGCTTATCCAACCTTTCCACCCTCCTCATGACCCTTATGACAGTTTTAACCAAAGATATTTGAGCCACTGTTTTTCTGTCTCTATATGTCTTTAGCCTCCGGTCTCTGTATTACTTTGCTAAAGCTGCTGTAACTAATTACCACAGACAGGGTGGCTAAAACAACAGAAATTTATTTGCTCATGGCTCTGGAGGCTAGAAGTCCAAGATCAAGGTGCTGGCAGAGTTGGCTTCTTCTGAGGCCTCTCTCCTTGTTGTAAACGACTGCCTTCTCACTCTGTTTTCTCACCCTCTGTCTTTAAGTGTCTGTGTCTGATTTTCCTCTTCTTATAAGGACACCAGTCATATTGGATTAGGGTCTCTCCACTATGTGAAGATCCCGTCTTCTACTACATTCACATTCTGAGGTACGAGGGCTTAGGGCTTCAACACATGCATTGAGGGGTGGGAAAGGGGGACCACTGTGTCCATAATAGTCTCCTTTAAATTTTTTTCTTCCATTTACTCTGTGGTGGAAGCTTTCTGGAACTATTAAAATAAATCTAAACCACACGTATTAGGCAGTCTTCTTCCAAGTCAGCTCAATATCAATACACAATACTTTGTAATGACCTATATGTGAAAAGAACCTAAAAAAGAATGGATATATGCGTATGTATAACTGATTCACTTTGCTGTACAGCAGAAAATAACACAACATTGTAAATCAGCTATACTCCAATAAAAGTTAATGAAAAAAAACAACATGAGATAGTTCTGCCCATGTAATTGTCCTATGTCTCTTCCGTCTTGCTAAAATCCTATTAGACATTTATGTTGGCTAAAAACTTGTTTAAATCATTTGAGGCTAGAACCTAATGCTCTTTCACAGAGAAACCAGTATTTTTGCAAGATATGAATAAAAAGTCTTTTAGCAAAAAGAAAAAGGGCTAACTTTCCCAACAAATTGATTTTTTTAAAAAAGAAAATGGGTCCTTAACATTCTAATAGAAATAGCAGTGCCGTGACAGCTTTAGAAAGTTCTCTGACATTTTTCTTATCTACTGAGGTGCCACCTACCCTCTTATCCGCAGGGTTCTTGATGCCAAGGAGCTGCGCCACTGCCATTCCCAACCCCGAGTCCTCTCCAAATGAGACCAAGTTACGCTTGGGTTTTCTTCATAGCTAAGTTTTTGGTGGTGCATCAGGCAATTGCCAAGACATGTCAGAAACTATCTGTCGGGTTACCTCAGTCTACACTCAATCAGGCAGTGAAATACAACATCTAGAGTAATTACATGGAATTAAGAATAAAACACACTCCAGAGACAGCCCTTTCTACTCAAGAGCTTTCTGACCAAATGACACTACAAATAGATTTCACCCAAGGGTATGGGAGGGTAAAATCTGTGGATCAAGATATGGCTGGAATGCCATGACTCTGAGATTTAAACATCAGACCTTAGAGCAGCTGAGTTGCATATAGTTTTATTTTTCATCCCATGTAATCTCAAAGGACATTATGTGACGGGGTACATTTTACTTTCCACCTTAATTATCCATCATTGCTTAGGGCATAGATCTGTCTTGTTCTATCCAGAAGGCTACCATGACAGTTAAATACCATAAGAGAGAAAGAGGCAGACAGTTTTTGACACGTGGAACATGTGAAATAATTTCATTTTGAATGGATACTCTTAACAATGAACTAAACATAAAATATTTCCTCTGAAATCTTATCTGTAAATGAGATCTATTATTTTATTTCAAATCATATTTCTAAGAAGAATGAATACATCAATTTCACAGTAGACTTTTCATCCTAAAAAACTCAGTAGTGAAATACCCCTAAAACCAGTTCTTTCTGGAGGTAATAGAGGGAAGCAGGGGGATGACATAACCTCTAAAATTCCTTCTGCATGTTGGTGTTCATCTTCTTATGATGAATGTTCCCAAAGCAAGTAACGTGCCAGCAAAAGACAACTCCAGGCGTTCTCAAGCTTGAGGAACTGACACTAAACAGGAGAGGACTAGCTGCTGATCTTTTTTCAGGTTTCTGATCATTGTATTAACACAAGTAGGCTTTGGATCCAATGTCAGATAACAGAAGAGGACAGGGTGGAGATTGCAAGCCTGAATATTAAGGAGGTGAAATCTTTCTTCATTTGATGATCTCTTGCTTGGGAGAAGCAGGCTTCAGTGCAGTTAATAGTTACGAGTGGCATGTATTAACTGAGTCTCTATTTATTACTTGCCTTGCTCATACAGCCATCCCCCAGTTCACCTTTGCCCTCCTGTTCCAGCAGGAGAGAGAGGCAATAATCAGCAGAGTGTATGCGGTTGCATGTGGAGTTCCCCTCCAATTAAATATAGGGTTTCATGTGGGAGACACATTCAACTTGACTAATGTTACATAACCTCCATTAGAATGTTTCTTTCTGCTCCTAATTATCAGTGCGGGGGTTTACCACCCTCTGAAGTCGTTTTAGTGACCAAAATCTTCTAAAGAGGGTAAAGAGAGGAAAAATGGAAAAGGATGTTCACATAATTCACCTCACTTTTTCAGGACTGAACCGGGCTCTCTCTCCAGCCAGCCTGCTCCTTCTCTGAATAGCCTTGTCCTGGAAAGAACTGTCTCACCAACATTCTCTTCATAAACGTTGGAAAGGCTCCAAAAATCAGGTCAGGAAAATCACTTCCAACATGTGGGTACAAATAAGGTAACGCTGAGTCATAGGCCGTATTTACTGGCTCGCTGCACTGACTTACACAATGAGGTCCTCACCCCCGTCCCTCCCGCTGTCCTAAACCTCTCCCAGTTATTTCTGGGATTCCCTTGGTGCTTCTCACAGGTGCTCAGCCACTGCGGGCCCTCTTCCGTTTGTCCACACTGGCCTGGGCAATGTCCTCTGCTAACTGTGCCCATTAGCACCTGGATCCAGCGCCAGGGTATAAATCCTGAGTATCCTTCAGCTGTGGGCCTGTGGGCACGCATACTGTGCTGTTGGTGTCCCATTTGTACGCAAGGAGAATGGTCTTCTCCTGCCCTCTTATGTTTTGTCCTTTGTCACCGAGGCCTCAAAGCAGTACTCCACGCCCCTCTGTTTCTCTCAGTTCCCCTCTTCAGTTTCTGTCTTCAGTTCCTCTTTCGAGAAAGCTCTCACCTAGTCCATGGGCCAAGGGAGGAGAGAGGCCCATTGCTCTCCATGACCTGCTTTTCACCAACTCTAACTCCAGGCTTTTTCGTGCAAATCTTCTTCCCCTCAAATGCCCTTCCTTTTCCTGCAAATCAGTATGCAAATAGGCCTTGAGGCTACGTCTCCACCAGTGGTTCTTCATTCCTGATGGTAATCATTTGAGTACAGCATCTCCAAAACCGGAAATGATATTTTGTAATGAATTCTCTTACGTCTTTCATAACCACCACCACAGAGCTGAGAATAGCAGCCAAACATGAGACCTAGTAAATGCCTGTGGCCTGGTTATGTATGCTAATAAATACCTCAGCTGCTATGAAAAACCAGGATTGGAAACTAGAAGCCAGACCTCGATTATAAAAACCTACATGGCTAACGTAAACACTGATGGAACAAAAAAGTACTTAGGTCATTTCACTGTTTCTAGAGAACAGAATGAACTTGCATTCATCAATATGACACAGCAAACCTCTCAGTCAATGACATGAGCACCATGCTGCTGGCTGGTTTATAAAATCTTAACCAGTATTTGTCCCCAAATCCAAGTCATCTGAGCCATCCGCGGTTGTACCAGGTAAGGCATCCTGATTTGGAGATGCCTGCCTCTTCATGCACAGGCAAGCAGTCACTGGTTGTCTCACCTTTATGAGAAAAAGCATTTCAGTTGGGTGCCTGGGAGTAAACGTGGGCCAGAGGGGGCATTTGGATAGTGGTTACATGGGCTTCAGCTGTCTGAGGACTTGTGGGAGCGGCTAGTTGTCAGTGAGTCAGGAGGTTGCCAAGGCAAGAGCAAAATGCTCTTTCTGGCAGGTTGGCTCTGCCTCGGGTCCAAGAGGGGTTATGAAAGAGTTGCAGTTTAGAGAATGAAGGTTTTCCCCTCCCACTGATTTTTATAATGTTAAGGCTTTTCTAGTCATCCAAGGAGACAGAAATCTGAGAAAGTTCAAGAGTTCTACTCTGAATTATTTGGAAGTAGGAGAAATGGAAACAGAACATATTAAAACAAGATGATACAGGATGGGAAAAAGTTAGGACAAAGACATGGGTTCCTGAAAGCCTTCAGGAACCCCTGTCCATGAGTTTATAGACGTGAGGAGAATTTATTTGAGAGGTTTTTGGTAGCCAGTTCATTCAATCTAGGAGATTACTACAATTCTGTTAGGCAAGGGCAATAAAGTAAAGAATATTAGAATAAAGTACGAAGGCATCTCTGAGTCTCCATCTGATTGTGTAAACAGAAAGCTAGGAGGGAATCTAACTTTCCTCGTAGCCATGCAAAGAATGTCGTCGAATGATTGACGTCAAAAGAATCAGTGCAATGCGCAGTTTTCAAACACTTTGTTTTGCTTTTCAGTGTATGGAAAGATAGGAAATATATGTAAGAATGAGGTTTGTTTTTTAACAGGTTTGAGAACCATGCTGCTGAGGATTGCTAGGTATTAAGTTACAGTCTTAGGGCATTTAACAAACCAGGAAGCCTGCTTCATTGCTAAGGGATTAACTAAACATGTGGGCCACTTATTTACTCTTACAGACAACAAACAGACTCAGAGATGATGCTCACTTATCCAAGGGCCATCACTTCTCCTTTTGCTACTCCTTCTTCAACCCACATTTGACCATTTGGTTCTCATCGGTCACCTTCCTGAGGGGGGAGGCCCATGAGCAAGTCTGCATAGACGGGTATGAGAAGTCGGGGGCGCCTTCCACAGCTGAAGCTTCCAGTGAAAACTGCCCCCGAAGGAGGTGCTGGCATTTCCTTCTCTTGTGTGTCTTCCATCACTTCTTCTAGTCTGTGGATTGATAATTTCACCCCCGCTCTCCTTAGCCAGTTTAAGCAAACGATACAACCTAAAAAAGTTCAATAGTTATTGATGAAGCACATGCTGTGTACCAGACACTATTGCTGGCCCTGGGGCTACACTAATAAACAACACAGCTTAGATATCACTTATTGAATTATCTTATTTTATTACCTGTTAAACTAACTATACAATTAAAATTATATACGTGTGTGAAAAATGAGCGTATGTTGAGCACATTGCAAGGCAGAAAAACATTCACCAAGATTAGAAATGATAGAAGAAAATCAGAAAGGAAAAGATTGATAGACCTGACTATATAAAAGATGTAAACTTCTCTTTGTACAAAAAGTAATCAAAATTCAGAGGTATTTCAAATTCAGCTATTCAATAAATAAAGGGTCAATTTCACTATTTTATAAAGAGTTCACATAAATTATATAAGAAATATTGATGAAAACTCAGCGAAAACATGCAAAGAATATGAACGACATTCTAAAAGGTAGAACGGTAACTGGTTCACTAGCATGGAAAGCCATTCATTTCACCAATAAAGAAAGGAATTAAAATATTTTTCCCCCTTATAAAATTAACAGTCTTTTATGGTAATACTGACAAATACTAGCAAGGAAACATAGAAGAAAGAACAGTTGAACTTTTGTCGTTGTTGTTAGTTATGTAGCTTATTAGTGTCTAATTATAGATGGAATCAGCTATAATTTCTCCTTGGCAAAGGCTTTTGGTTTTGCATTAAATGGAACTCAAAGTGGCTGTTCTAGTACCCAAGAATTTTGGCTCTGGCAAAATCAGCACAATGTAATAAAGCACACCTGGAGCTCCTGGAAGGCCTTTTGCTGCTGGTTACCCTTGAATATGCTTATTTCCTCTTCACAGAAATGTACTCACACATTGAAAGGACCCTAAAGATAATGCATTCCTAAAGATAACAGGAAAGAAATATCTTTGCAATCCACATAATGGCTAGAGCTGACCGTTTTGTGTTTCTGAAGATTACTATTTCATGTTCATTTGGAGACCGAAGAAGGACGATCCTTTAGCCTGTCACTGATGGTTAGGAATTTCTACACATCAGGATCCCAATCTTGATGTCCGTAAAAGCTCTGTTACTAGTGCCAGGGGCTCCTCCATTTGCACATGTATGACTATCCTGCTCACTCAGCCTGCCGCTGGTCTGGCGAGTGGTGCCCGTGGAAGATTACATTGCATGGTCCAATCAGGATGTGTCCTAAGAGTCCCATGGGAAATACCATTTCGCCCACACAAAAGACTTTTTTTTTTCCCCTTACAAGATCTGCTGTATGTCTCTAACTTGCACATAAGAAGGATTTTTTAAGAGTGGTTTTTTTTTTTTTTTTTTTTTGCGGTACGCGGGCCTCTCACTGTCGTGGCCTCTCCCGTTGCGGAGGAGCACAGGCTCTGGACGCGCAGGCTCGGCGGCCATGGCTCACGGGCCCAGCCGCTCCGTGGCACGTGGGATCCTCCCGGACCGGGGCACGAACCCGCGTCCCCTGCATCGGCAGGCAGACTCTCAACCACTGCGCCACCAGGGAAGCCCGTAAGAGTGGTTTTGAAACGTCATTTGAAATATCTATATTATTCTGATGAAAGTTGTTAGAGTTTTGCTGGATACCATTTAGTTCGAGGCAAGTTGACTTCAGCAAAGAGTTGGGCCTGGGCTTGAGAAGTGATATTTCCTAGAAACTTCTACAATTACCCATTCGGTATTCATAATAAATGAGACCAATTTATTTTACCTAAGAAGATTTTACAGTGCCTTGTGAAATATACATTCACCATATGGAGAGCAATTCCTTTACTAGGAAAAAATACCGACCAGATGTGAAGGCAACTTACTCATAATTGAAGTTTCTTGGACCCAAAGCCCTGACTTCTAACTTAGAAGAGACTAAACTGTTTCAAAGGAATAAAATTCAGAGATGTTTCTATGATTCTTGGGTGTAAGAAAAGTCATCAGGAAAAAACTGAGACTACAGAATGTGCCCCAGACAAACAGACAGAACTAAAACTCTGGAATTTTATAGTAAGATTTAAAAAACTTATCATACAAACTATTTTATGGGTCAAAATTTAAATCTAAGTTCAAAATAAATGTATTTTAAGATATTTTAATGAATAAAATAGTACACAATGAGAAATAGGATTCTGGATGATAATATTCCCATTTTCATGATAGGAAGGCCTTTAGTATCATTTTACATTTTCCAAAAACTAGGTTGCCTTGATGGGAATATGGGGAAGAGAAAAATTAACATTTTTCAGTGCCTATTATAGGCCAGAAGCTTTGTTTTCAGTGCCTAATATAGGCCAGAAGCTGTTACAGACTTGGTTTCATTTTCAGCCTTTCAAAAATCTTGCAGGTCAGATATTTTCCTCACTTCACCAGAAGAAATATGTGGCTCAGGATCACATAATTGATAACTTAGGTCGTTCGGACTCAAACATTCCATGCAATTTCCAGTATTGTGGCATGTTACAAAGTGTATTTTTTTTTTTTTTTT
>NC_041231.1:99368480-99404728 GCF_002837175.3 Physeter macrocephalus
CTCTCCCGTTGTGGAGCACAGGCTCCGGACGCGCAGGCCCAGCGGCCATGGCCCACGGGACCAGCCGCTCCGCGGCACGTGGGATCTTCCCAGACCAGGGCGCGAACCCGGTTCCCCTGCATCGGCAGGCGGACGCGCAACCACTGCGCCACCAGGGAAGCCCCGAAAGTGTATTCTTTTAGACGTTAATGTTTGGTGTTTAGAAATCCATGGTATTTTGAAAAAAAAAAACTGATTCCACATTTATGCACATTTAGTAAGACTGGAAGACAAAGTTAAATGGATTTTTCCCACAGACGTCTCTATGATTTTAATATGCAAATGTAGATTTGGGGTGGTAGTGTTTAACAACCAACTCTCTCATTTAAATTTCATTTAAATCTAATCATGTATGATAAGGCTTGATTTGAACATTCACTTACTGCTAGTTGCTTATTTCGTGGTGTAAATATTCCCAAACACAGCAGATTTCAAACTACCAATGAAGGGTTGGGAAAAGCTGTGCACATTCGACTCTTACGAGCCACTTCAGCACCCACTGACTCATTGTATTATTTTACTGGACCCAAGGACTCATTTCACTAAGCATCTCCTAGGCGTGGGGTTCCAAGGAACATACTTTAGGAAACAGGGAATTTTTAACAGGAATCTGACCCTCAATCACCTCTTCTTTATAAACAAGAGTTGAACTCAAACATTGATTCACTGACCGTGTAAACATTGTGCATACACAGTGGTTTAAATTAAAAAAAAAAAAAAATCGGTTTCTGGGGGATGAAAGTCTGCATTAACTGACTTCTTTTGATTTCTTTTTCCGGATGGCTGAAATAGCTCTTTATTACAACCAATGAGCTAAACTTTCCTTTAAAAAATTCTCACTTCTCCCTTGGAATAGAGTGAAAAAAATGGGGTAGATTCTCTGCTTTGCACCTATAATTTTCCCACAGACTGATATAGAAGAAGTGGTTACCTGCTCTTGAATCAGAGTCAGTTTATTTACAGCTCATTCATTCAATCGTTCATTCAAAAGATAGCTATTAAGGGCCTAGTATGTGTGGCCACTGTTCTAGGCACTTAGGACAGAATCACTGAACAACACACACAGACATTCCTGCCCTCAAAGAGGCAGATACAACATAAGCAGAGTTAATAAGTAAATTATATAGAATGTTTAAAAGACGATAAGCGCTATGGGGAAAAGAGAAGTAGGTCTGTATCGGGGGGAATGGGAGTGCCAGCGGTGGACTGGGGACACAGCACGAGGTATCAACAGGACGGTCTGTTAAAGAAGGCCTCATTAAGAAGGTGACATCTATGAAGACTTGAAGGAAGTGAGGGAGTAAAAGTGCAAAAGTAATCAAGGAGAAGGAAATGACCCACTGTGTCACTGATAAGTCACCTGGATGGAGAATGACCATTGGATTTAGCAGCTTGGAGGTCAGGCGGCGGTTTCAGTGAAATGATGGGGTGAGAGCCTGGCTGGGTTAGTTTAAGAAAGAATAGAAGGAGAGGCATTGAGACAGTGAGAATAGACACATTTTTTTAAGGAGCTTTTTTCCTGCTCCTTAAGAAATGGTCCCGTAGCTGTGGGGGGACTGGGGACAAGAAAGGGTTTTTAAATTTTGTTCTGCTGTGTTTTCATGACAAGGATTCAGTAGGGAGTGAAAAACAGATTCTGTTCAGAAAGAGGGCTGGCTGCGGGCACAGTTTTGTGGTAGCTGTAGTTTATGTTTGGTTGGTACACCCTACAACCTTTTTTTCCCCTTCTTCACAATAACCCTGGAAGGTAGGAATTATTATTTCTACAGATGAGGAAAATACGACGTAAAAGAGAGGTTACAATATACACACTACTATATGTAAAATAGATAATCAACAAGGACCTACTGTATAGCACAGGGAACTCTACTCAATACTCTTTAATAACCTAAATGGGAAAAGAATCTGAAAAAGAATAGATATGTGTATATGTGTAACTAAATCATTTTGCTGTACACCTGAAACTGAACAACATTGTAAATCAACTATACTCCAATGTAAAATAAAAATTTAAAAAAGAGGTTACCTGGGCTTCCCTGGTGGCGCAGTGGCTGAGAGTCCGCCTGCCGATGCAGGGGACGCGGGTTCGTGCCCCGGTCCGGGAAGACCCCACATGCCGCGGAGCGGCTGGGCCCGTGAGCCATGGCCGCTGAGCCTGCGCAAGAGGTTACCTAACTTGCCTAGGGCACACGCTATCCAAATGCCCCTGGGCAATGCCACCGATGCCCCCCCAAATGCACTTACACGCCTCCAAGCTCCATCATTTCCACACTTTATTTAGATCTGCTGCCCCTACTTTTGGATTTCTCTCCGTCTGCCATCAAACTTTTATGTCCCGTTATCTTTGCATTTTCAGCCAGGGAAACAATTTCTGTACAAGGTGTGAATGTGTTGCCCCTTGAGGGTTATTTATATTTTGAGCAGTTCTTCCTAGAGAGAAAAGGCAAAGCTGCTTCCAGAGCCCTGGGTTCAAGTGCCAGGGGTACCATTTCTAGCTGTGGGACTTAAGGTAAGTAAGTCATTTCACTGCTCCAGACCACACGTTTTCAGCTGTAAAGTGGAAAGAAAAATCTCTACCTTGCAGAGTTTTCATAAAGGCTAGAGTTAGCACATAAAAAGCACCATTGTGGGTACTCCAGAAATTCTTGTTGTTTTTCTTATCATTAAAAGTGTTTCAACCAAAAGAATATCTCTTATGGGACATGGCACAATATTATGATACGTACATGAGGGAGATTCTTTGGACAAGGTAACGTCTCAGTTTCTTCAAATTCTGCCACACAGCGGGGTTTGTTGGCAGTCATCTGAGACAGGGAACTCTACTCAATACTCTTTAATAACCTAAATGGGAAAAGAATCTGAAAAAGAATAGATATGTGTATATGTGTAACTAAATCATTTTGCTGTACACCTGAAACTGAACAACATTGTAAATCAACTATACTCCAATGTAAAATAAAAATTTAAAAAAGAGGTTACCTGGGCTTCCCTGGTGGCGCAGTGGCTGAGAGTCCGCCTGCCGATGCAGGGGACGCGGGTTCGTGCCCCGGTCCGGGAAGACCCCACATGCCGCGGAGCGGCTGGGCCCGTGAGCCATGGCCGCTGAGCCTGCGCAAGAGGTTACCTAACTTGCCTAGGGCACACGCTATCCAAATGCCCCTGGGCAATGCCACCGATGCCCCCCCAAATGCACTTACACGCCTCCAAGCTCCATCATTTCCACACTTTATTTAGATCTGCTGCCCCTACTTTTGGATTTCTCTCCGTCTGCCATCAAACTTTTATGTCCCGTTATCTTTGCATTTTCAGCCAGGGAAACAATTTCTGTACAAGGTGTGAATGTGTTGCCCCTTGAGGGTTATTTATATTTTGAGCAGTTCTTCCTAGAGAGAAAAGGCAAAGCTGCTTCCAGAGCCCTGGGTTCAAGTGCCAGGGGTACCATTTCTAGCTGTGGGACTTAAGGTAAGTAAGTCATTTCACTGCTCCAGACCACACGTTTTCAGCTGTAAAGTGGAAAGAAAAATCTCTACCTTGCAGAGTTTTCATAAAGGCTAGAGTTAGCACATAAAAAGCACCATTGTGGGTACTCCAGAAATTCTTGTTGTTTTTCTTATCATTAAAAGTGTTTCAACCAAAAGAATATCTCTTATGGGACATGGCACAATATTATGATACGTACATGAGGGAGATTCTTTGGACAAGGTAACGTCTCAGTTTCTTCAAATTCTGCCACACAGCGGGGTTTGTTGGCAGTCATCTGAGATCTAGGGTCCCTACTTTTCAGGTGTAGGACCCTAGATAAGTCACCTCCTCCCTTTGAGCCTCAGTTTCATTGCCTACGATGATAGAAACCAACGTTATGAAAGTGCTTTGTCAACCATAAAATGGAGTGAAGACAATGATGGGGGAAAGATTACCGCAAGCTTGTTAAGAATTAACATTTGGCTTCGGGCATCATCTCCATCCTTCCAGGTTCCTGAAGCATCCTGCACAGTGCACTGTGTGCACAGGAGATGGAATTAGCTCTGAAGATGTCCTCCAAATGAACCCATCTGATCCTTCAGGGAAGGCTCTATGTATTTCTCGAACTTTGGATATTATCAGTCAGCCAGCTGTCCCTGCCTGAAGGGAATGCCCCCTCTTATTCCTTTGCTGAACGTGTACAACTTTTTTAGATAAAGAGAACACTATACATATTTCAAATTCACATACTTTCACTGTTTTAGCTGTAAGGCATTCGACGAACGTTTTGCAGCACTTCTGATGGTGTGTAAGCAACTTCACTTGTACTTCTTTTTTGAGCTTCCATGACTAATACTAGGTATGTGTTAAAACTTTGCATTTTTCATCAAAACTTGTGCTGCCAACATTTAATACCAGGCCAATTCTGTTAATAGAGGTGTCTGTAGCTGTAGAGCTCAAAACTAATTCAGCTGGCATGGACACCGTAAAAGCAAATACTCTACCTTTCCACTAAGTTGAATTTTGTATTTCAAATCATCTTCATCTTACTGCAACCTGAGATTTTTTTGCCTACTCTAGTTGAATTGCTCACAGAAAATTCTCCTTTAAAAAGCAGCACTTATTTGTGTGTGTGTGTGTGTGTGTGTGTGTGTGTGTGTGTGTGTGTAGCATTTTCTTTTTTAACATCTTTATTGGAGTATAATTGCTTTACAGTGGTGTGTTAGTAGCACTTAGCATTTAAGTTCTGGTTTCTCAGCACACCTTAAGCATAGTAGAGGCCTAAGGGGCTCATGGAGAATTGGGAAGTTAATTCAAGTGGAAAAAAGAATTTGGAGATGGAAAAGGTAAACTGGGTGAAAAAGTACCACGAAGAGTTTGGCATATCTTGTTGAGTAAAACATAGTGAATTCTTGAAGGTTATTTACTTCTAGTAAGAAGCAGCCATACCCTTTTACTCCCTTTTCTTATTAACAGAAATTTCCAAGAAACTATAATGTGGTTGTTGTGTGCTTTTCTCTAGCTACGTTTGTGAAATCTTTGGCTCTCATTCAAGAGAGTAATACTTTCAGTTTCTGAAAAGTAGCCCTATGAAGATGTTCCTCATAGTGTTATACACTACAGTGAGAACAATCTAGGAGAAAATAATTCAATACGTAATGGTATTTTGGTGAGACAGAATGTTACCTAGTCATTTGAAATGATGTTTACAAGGAATAAGTGATTACATCAGAAAATACTTATATTGAATAAAAATGGATGTGAAAAGATGAATATAAAATTATCAGTTTTGTGTGTATATATATATATCTGTATATTTTATACACAGAGAGAGATTGCACATTCTGCACACACGTATACATTTGTGTCTAGGTGTGCAGGTAGAACAGGAATACATATACAGAAAAAAGTTTAGAGGAAAATCAGTATAACATTATAATCATTTTCGCTGAGCTGTGGTATTAGAGAGACCTGTGTTCATTTATGCATTTCTAGATGGTTAAGTCTATCGTAAAGATAGACTTATCTATCTTTAGATAGACTTAATAACACCTTAAGGTGTTATTTCAACTCATTTATATGTGTGTGTGCATTTATACCCAGCTTTGTTGTGAAAAGGATTTAAAGTGGCTAGTTTTAGGTCACTAGAAGAATCTAAAATTGAGCATCAAAAAACTGAAATGTTTCACAAACTAAAAAAAAAAAAAAAGTTTTTCAGAGTTTCAATGGCCACCATCTAAATCCCCTCCCTCAGCACGCATGTGTGCAAACATGCACGCACACACACAAACACACACGCCCTCACAGCATACACAATTACATGCGCTCTCAAGGAACAAGCAATCCTCTCTTCTAGGAGTATTGCAAACCTGCGGGCCAAATCCAGCCCAGTGTGTGTTTTTTGCGTGACTTCATGAGCTAAGAGGAGATTCGACACTTTTAAAGTTATTGGGGGGAGGGGGAAGAGATGCAAAGAAATGAAGAATATGAAACAGTATGTGGTCCTCAACGTCTAAAATTTTGTATTTCATATTTACAGTACAGCCTTTTGCAGAAACAGTTTGCCAGCTCCTGCCCGATTTTCCTCCACACTCCTGGAATCTCTGTTGCAAATCCTGGAAAAGTCCTTTGCCCTGGGCTTTGTTGAAAGAAAAGAAAGTCATGGAAACATGGAGAGTTCATAGTATGATGTGGAGGCAGTTCTTCCTGTGTCCCCATATCCCGATCTGTCTTGATCTTTCCATTCAATTCTAAGGACAGTAGAAGCTCTCGCTTGCATCGATAGATGGAGAATAAAAAATATAAGTTCAAATATGAATTATAGAAACATTTTCAAAATGCATTTTTATCCTTTTCACGTACATAAAGAGAAGTAGGCAAATTTAGCAAAATGTTTCCAGATAAAAGCTTTGTTCACGACAGAAGAAAATCACACCTGGTTAGCAGGAGTCATTTGCTTTCAAACAAGGGCTGTGTCTTTAAACGTTCTTCCCTTAAGTAGATTCACTACTTCTTTAAACTCTTTGACTCTTAAAGTTTACTTCGCAAACCTCCTATTCATGGAGTGCAAAATTAAACTCCAGCCAGACCTGAATTTTCATAATTGCCAAGTAACTGGAGTTCAACACAGAGACCCAAAGAGAACATATTATACAAAGAAGCAGTCAAGATAATCGCAGTGATGACTGGGAAGAAAGAAAATGCACATGGCGTACAAAGTGCTGGGGTGACAATTTGAATTCCAAAATTGTGCTATATATTAAAAGAGTAAATGGCAAAACAAACAAGCAGACATCACTCTTTTCAGTGTGAGGGATATTTGGCTCCAGGCTAGAAGCAGAAAAACATGCAGCAGAGAGCGGTTATCCGTAATATGTTGAGAAGACTAAGATGTCTTCATTGACTCCTACACTGAAATAACAGAAGAGAACATAGTTTATGTACAAATGACGAAATGTCCTTAATCCTTGCCCCGCAAAACAATCACCTCACCAGAACTGCCAGGCTGCCAGACAAGGCCTTGGACTTCCCTAGTGAAAGAAAGCTTCTCCAACCAACGGCCGAGGGAAAGAAAACCATAGATACTAGTCCACTGAGCACTAACAGAAAACTATGGAAAACTTAAACAAGAAGAGAGACTAATTAATTAATGAAATCTATAGGTATCCTGGAATATGTCAGCACGATTAAGCAACAGTATTGGAAAAAGCAAAGTCATACCCTGGGAAATGCAACTGATCCTCCTGGTAGGGCTCTACCATGGAGACTCTTAGGCCAGGTCTACAATACACCACCATTTATTACTTTGGGTTCTGACCCATGCGCTTGCTTAATGGATAAGTGCATGACTGAAGTGGCAGACCGACTGGAGGAGGTGAATCATCCACCTAGCTGGCCATTCAGTGGAAATGCATTTACTTATTTAGTTATACGTTTTTTTGGACAAATATAATTTTTTGTATTTCAATCGTACACTGTGCTGATGTGATATACCTATACATTGTGGAAAGATTACCAAGATCAAGATAATTAGCACGTCCAACGTCTCACATAATTAATGTTGTGTGTGTGTATGTGGTGAGAATGCTTAAAATCTATTCTCAGCCAACTTTCAAGTATACAATATATTGTATTAACTACAGTCACCATACTGTACATTAGATCTTCCAAACTTACTCTTATAACTGAAAATGTGCACTCTTTGACCTGCATTACACCATGTCCCCCTCCCTCAGCCTCTGGCAACCACCATTCTATTCTTTTTTTTTTTTTTAAACAAAATTAGCGAGGTTTTTTTTTAAGATTTCACATATAAGTGATAACATACAGTATTTGTCTTTCCCTTTCTGGCTTATTTTACTGAGCATAGTGTCCTCCATTTTATAACAAATGGCGGGATTCCCTTCTCTTTTATGGCTGAATACTGTCCCACTGTATGTGTGTGTGTATATGTGTTTGTGTGTGCATGTTCACATTTTCTTTATCTGCTCATTCGTCAAAGGACATCTAGGTTATTTCCATATCTTGGCTATTGTGAATAACGTTGCAGTGAACATGGGTGTGCAGATATATTTTCAAGATACTGATTTCAGTTTGTTCTAATATATGCCCAGGAGTGAACATGCAGGATCACATGGTAATTCAACTTTTAATTTTTTGAGAACCCACCCTACCATTTTCTATAATGGCCATACCAATTTACATTCCCACCAACAGTATATAAAAGTTTCCTCTTCTCCACATCCTCACTAACATTTGTTATCTCTTGTTTTCTTGATAATTGCCAGTCTAACAGATGTGAGTTAATATCTCATTATGGTTTGATTTGCATTTCCCTGATGATTAGTGATGTTGAGCTCCTTTTTATATAGTTGTTGGCCATTTGTATGTCAGTGGAAATCTATTAAGGGTCTCCCATAGTCTACGCACTATGCAAAGTACTGGAAACACAGAGATGACTAAGAACGGCACTTTCTTGTAAAGAGTTCACAGTATCATGTGGAGAAGGTTCTGTATACAAAGAGCTACCATCCTGTATCAAAGTGTTGCAAAATGTACTAAGTGCGACATGATTATAGGACAAGGAGAGCAAAACCACTAGTTTGGAGAAGGAATCTAAGGGAGATGGTCCTAGGGTGTTTCATTAAGTCTGGACTTGTACTGGAGGTTTCTCTGGTGAACAAGTGTGGACTGAAATAAAAACGCAAGAGAAGAGGGTGAGTTATTCTAGAATAAGTAGCTGGGACTCACATATTCCCTAGAAAGACCTGAAATAGATCTGTCTATGCAGGAGATTTAGAAAAGCATGACTAGTCAGTATTTAAAATTCAATTTCAAAGAAAAAAACTTGGTTGAAATCAAGATGGTTATTTTGAGAATAATCCTTCTATTTCAGGCTGCAGTCACGCTGGTGTATTTGTGAGTGTTGTGGAGTGTGTATTCAGTCTTTACAGTGGTGTATGGTGTGTGTGTGTGTGTGTGTGTGTGTGTGTGTGTTTCTGTATGTGTTTGTAAGGACTTCTCTGTGCCTAAAAGTAAGGATGACATCTTCTTGCCCTAGGATCTGGGACAATGTTTTACTCTCCGAGAGAATGTTATCTAGTTATTCGTTCCCATAATAATGGCTTTCCAAATTAGACTGAATTAAAACTTATCAAAATAAGGATCCATGCATGAGTGTTGCCCCTTTCTTTCTTTAGCAGGCATGTTTGTAAGGACTTCTCTGTGCCTAAAAGTAAGGATGACATCTTCTTGCCCTAGGATCTGGGACAATGTTTTACTCTCCGAGAGAATGTTATCTAGTTATTCGTTCCCATAATAATGGCTTTCCAAATTAGACTGAATTAAAACTTATCAAAATAAGGATCCATGCATGAGTGTTGCCCCTTTCTTTCTTTAGCAGGCAAGAAAGAGCTAAAGCTTTCTGCTGCAGGCCCAGCTGGTAGAGTGGATTCCATGGAAGAGCTGGTGTGTCTGGCATTGGTGAAGTGTTTGAAATCGAGAGCAGGAAAAGACTCTGGAGTGAGAATCTATGCTTCACTGGAGAGCAAGTCTTCATGCTGTCTGACCGCCAAGAAGCTATTTCTTTCTGCTCAAAACCACAGGACAAGACAAATGGCCCGTCCAACCTGCTGAGAGCCACAAAAAGACCACAGAGATCTTAGCATCAGTATGTGGCCGCCAGGTCCCAGAGGCCAAGCTGCTCAGTAGGGACCCTGGTCAGGCAGCCTGTGGAGCTAGGATCTGCTCAGTGGGACCAGGAGCCAGAAAAAAACCTGAAAGCAATGAGGATGGACCTGGAGAGAATTAGGAATTTGATGAGTGAAGTCATCAGCCTGTGGCCCAGGGGGGAATCCCTCAGAGGCTGTAGTGTTAGGAACCTTCCCTTTCAGTGCAGAGTGGAGCGCTGTGCATGGCGGGATTGGCGCTGACACAGAACAACACAGAGCTTGCAGCAAGACACCACTCGGTCCATGTGACAGCATAGCACTGTTCCTGGAGAAGAGAGCATGGGATTACACTGGAAAAATCAGATTTCCAGGCAGTTCAAAGGGTCCAGAGAGCTTTGACATCAAGACCATAAGAACTAGACAAGTACCCCTGAGGCAGCAAGGCAAAATCAAGGCGCTGTCATCGAAGAGGCAGGTCAGAGACTCGATACTTCTGTGCCCTGGTCGGAAGGACTCTCTTTCTTAATGAGGACAGATGGGCTGTGTGGGAAGGAGCCGGAGGGACAGGGTAGGATGTAGGGGTGAAAGTGCAGGTAATTAGCTGGCATTATATACAACGAATATAACCTACTGTTGTAAGAAAAAAGGTTCCTGAATTGAGAATCCCCTGTCCTATCAGACAGTCAGGGCACTGATGCTCCCTGGGAGATCACCATCGAAATGGCACCTGGCTGAGAGGACGAGACAAATGGATCCTGTGCAGATGCCACCATCGATCTGGGAGTTCCAGTTCCACATACCAGAAGCCCTCAAGTCCCATCCCAGAGCTCACTGTATCCTAAAATTACACTCAACGCTCACCCTCTTGGGATCTCAACTTCTTCTTTATGAAAAATGAAGGTCCAGGGTAATGAAGAGGCTCACACAAGCAATGGGGTTTCATCTAGAGAAAAATTAAAATGTACAACCTTTATAACCAGGTTCGTATTTAACAAAAACCTCTTGAAATGGATCAACATTTACACTGATCAGTTATAACCCAGGGAGTCCAAAATCATTGCATTTCCTAGAAGTCTGTTTGATTTGGTCCAATGTTTCCTATGCAGAGATTCTGATGTAAGAATCTCCTTACTTTTTAACTAATTTACTCAGAAGGTTGAGTACTTTTAAAAAAAAATTTCCAACCTGTAATTCACATAGGCTCCTTATTACATCTAGTCATGTAACAAATTAAGTAGGGAAAAGAGCAAGAACAACAACTGCTGGGAGGGATAATACAGTGACAGAACAGAAAGACAGCTCTGGTTAGGGTAGGAGTTGCAGTGTTTTCCAAATCTGTCAGCCTCACAATGTGGTGTTTCAATAAAGGCTGAGTCATGACTCCATTTCAATTACTTCACAAAAGAAAGAAAATTGTACGTGACAGTAGAGCATGAACATCCTAGAGCCGCTAAATCTGCAAAAACAAAGGGCAGCAGTTGTGCACTTTATCAGTAATGTGGTGAAGAGCACCCCGTGTTTGAAACCCAGGTGTGAGGTGTGTTCTGTGTGTGTGTTGGAGGTTGGGGGGGAGAGAGATTAGAGAAGAAGGGACGTGGAAAGAGAGCGGAAAGAGGAGAAACAAAGGGGCTAGACAGAGAAAAGATAGAGCAAAGAGACACAGAAGTAAAAACAATCACTTACAGTGACACCATAGAACACACATTGTCACTAATGATCTCTATGTCATCCTGCTAATTCAGTGGAAAATGATGGTGATAATAACAATAATAATTATTATATGAACAGGCAAATGACTGGACGTTGGGTAAATATAATTCTGAGACAGCAGGTGTTGGTCTATCTGACAAGGTGAATAAAGTGCTAAAGGAATTCAGGCGTTCACCGTCTGCAAACAATGGAGCAGTTAGTTTTCCTTTTGAAAGAATGAGTGCCTAGTTCTGGCAAACTCAGTTACACAAGCAAGAGTTCCCATTTTCTGTGACAATGCCTGCTACAAACTAGTTGCTCCATAAGTACCTTTTATCTCATGAATTCCTAAAGTGGAGGGAGGCCTCAGCCTGATTCTTCCCAACCTGGAAAGAGGGCTCATATCCACACGACATGCTTCATGCTTCCTTGCTTCCATATTCTTTCTTTAGCATCCAACTTAAAATCACCCAACGGCAGACTTGCTCTTCCCAAGCCAGGAGGGACAGAGCTCATGTTAGTTAGATGAAGCGAAATGTGATAAAGGCCTTATTTAGGCTCCAGGAAAATCCCTGGAGAGCCCCTCAGATCTTGAGATCAAAATATCCTTCCAACCCTGGGGTGTTCACAGGGACCGGGGCGGGGGTGGGTGGGAAAGCTTTCCTCTTGACTTCTAAGTTTCTCCCAGGGCTTTTCTCTCTCTGCTCCAAGCATCTGACAGCCAGCTCCCATGGTGAAAACAGACGAATCTCCACTCATTCACTGGATGTACTTTCTTTTCTTTTACTGCTTTACTTTTTTGCCAACTTCTAATTCAATTGACTCTTAGTTGAAAAATTAAAGAATCCATATGAGAGAGTTGAATATTCAATTATAGGAAAAATAAAGAGCTTAAAAACGTGATTATTAATTTGAGGTCTGGCAATGTGTCTTTTCTACACTCTTCAAGTGTAAAACCCAGTGTCATACAGATATAAACTGCTTAATACTCAGTTGTAGACATGGGCTAGGGTTAGGGCCTGATAATGAACACAGCAGCAGACAAGAGGATCCTAAATTAGGAAAGTCTTAGGAATGATGACAGATTAATCGGAAGAAAAGACAGCTGTAATGCTCTTCTAAAGGAGGGATTTTCTTTGCATAAAAATAATGGGAAAATTCACAAAGAAGGATGAGATCTGACAAAATGAAAGATTAAAACCAAAAAACATAACAAAATCAATAAGCAAACAGCAGACTGTAACAAGTATAACAACATGACTAGTAGCCAACATCAATATCCTTAATACATAAAGTATGCTTAAAAATCAATTTTAATAAGTAACTTTGAGAAAGCACAGAGGCGTGCGTATGTATGGTGTGTGAGTAACTATCATTGGTTGGTATCATGGAATTCAAACTGGAAGTTATCTTATATGTTGATAGGCCCTTAGTGTTTTCACTTTCATACTCTGTGAATTTCCCTTCACACCTTCACCCCTCTTTTCATGTCACCTACACCCCCTGTTCCTGACTCACTGTTATGAATGGCTTTGCCTCACACATGACAGAGGAAATGGAAGGATTCAGAAGAGAAACATCACTCCTTTTCATCACCAAACCTCAAACTCCCTGCCTGTGAATCCAGCAAATCTGGCTTGTCTGCTGGTCCAAGATCAGAAATGTGTCAAAGGATGTGCCACAGAGGGCAGTGTGTTCCTGTTCCAGACAAAGGTCCGTGCCAGCCCTTCTCAACTTTGAAAGGGTGTAGCTCCTGCACTTGACCACCCTTTGTTGTAAAATCAACTTCCCATAGCATGGAATCCCATGATTTAGTATTTTTGATTAACAAAAATCTTTAACCACTGTCTCCTAAAACACTTATCTCTCATCTTTTAGTTCACCTGGTTGGTTTTCCTCTACCACCGTCTCATGCTTCTTCCTCCTCTGTTTAGCCTCTAGATGTTGGAGCACCCCAGGGCCATGTCTTTGGACCTTTTCTCTATGAATCTAACCTTCTCCCAGATGACCTCGTTCAGTCTCATGGCTTCAAAGACCATCCGTTGTGAGTTGAATAGTGTTCCCTCCAATGACGTTGAAATTCTAACCCTTAGTCCCTAAGAATATGACCTTACTTGGAAATACGTCTTTAGAGATGTAATCAAGGTAATGAGATCGTTAGGATGGACCTTAATCCAAGAAGAGAGAAATTTGGACACAGAAAAGGGCAGGGAGAAGAGTGCCATGTGAGGACAGAGGCAGAGATTGGATTTATACAGCTGTAAACCAAGAAATGCCAAGGATTGCTGGTGACACCAGAAGCCAAGAGAGAGGAACAGAACAGATTCTGCTCTGGAGCCTTGAAAGAGCATGGTTCTGTCAACACCTTGATCCTTGACTTCAAGCCTCCACAACTGTGAGGCAAACAATTTCTGTTGTGTTAATGCATCCATCTGGGGGTACTTTGTTATCACATCCCTAGGAAATGAATAACCCCTCTGTACACTATTAATTCCCGAATGTTAACATCCAGCCCTGACCAACTGTGAACAACACATTGCATATGTGACTGCCCACTTGACATATCATTAAATGCCTGATAGGGATCTCAAAACAGAAATTGTGATTCCCACCCTACAACCTGATTTCTCTCCCATTTTCCCCCACATTTGTAAATATCCCACAATTCACCCAGTTACTGAAGATAAAGATGTAGGTGTCATTCTTGAGTCCTCTCTTTCCTTAATCCCTCCATTTAATAAGCACATAAACAAGTCTTGTCAATTTTACTTCTAAAAGGGATTTCAGATCTGTCTGCTTTCTTTCATCCTGATGGCTACCACGCTAATAGGAACCAACAGCCTTTACTCCCATCTGGATTTCTGCAGTGATGTGCCATCTGGTGTTCCTGCTTTCACTGCAGTCCACCCTTACAAATAATGACCTTGAAAAATAAATAGCCCAGTTGAAGTTGGTCCCCTGATCTGGTCCTCCGGTGCTTGAAAGAATAAAAATCATACAAGCTCTCTATATGCTCTCTAAGATCCTACCTGATCTGGCCCCTCTGAACCTCTCTGTTGTCATCTTGTATTATGCTTATCTCTGCCCTGTCCTCTCCAGCCACATTTGCCTCCTTTCCACTTCATAAAAAATGCAAAGCTTTTACTATCTTAAAGCCTATGCACTTGTTTCTTCCGTTGCCTGGAATGATTTACCCCAGATCACTGCATGGCTGTCTCTTCTTTGTTTTTTAGGTTTTAGTAAAACGTCTGTCATGTTGTCTTGCTTAATCCTTACCAAATTACTAGCACAACTTAACATATTCTTATTTATTTATTTCCTGTCTTCCCCTACTATATTGAAGTTTCAGGAGATGAAAGTTCTTGTTGCCTTAATCACTGCTATCTTCCCAGATCATAGAAGACTGGCCCAGAATATTCCACAAATAGCTTTTGTATGGCTAAACTGTTGAATACACTACAGCCCCCTTATTTTACAGAGGAGAAAACTGCAACAGGGACTGCAGTATCTTCAAACTGAAGTAGTAGCTGGATAGTAGTTTAGTTGCAGTCTTCTCCATTCCAAGTGTCCAAAAAGACAGTTGCTGTTATACCTGTCGGTGATCCTGTTCCTTCATTCTGGACCTCTATCTGAATTAGACGAAATGAAAATCTGAATCTGTTCACTCAGTCAGTCCATCAATTAAATCATTCAAAACGAAGTGCCTACTGTGTGCCAGAGACTCTGCTTTGTGCGGGGAATATAGAGCCAAATTACAGAGGGTTCCCACCCTTAGGAGTTCCGACATACAAGCTTAAATAAATTGCAATGTAAAATAAGTGATGTAGCAAAAGCTAGAATATAACACTGCAAGAGCCAAAATAATGTGCTAAGAGAATGTTTGCTCCTTATAACAACACGGTTAACAAAACCTGTTCAGAACATTTTGCACACAACAAATTCCAAATGACCACTATTGGCTGGTAAGTGGAAAGGTTGTTCAAATTCTCCTCCTGTCTGAGAAGCAGGACCCCCTTCTTTGTGTGGAGACCATTAAAGGCAGAACAGATTCTCACTAACTTGGGTGGTTTAGATAATAACAGCAACAAATAAAAACTGAGACCTTAACTATATTCCAGTCACCGTGCTGGTTCTTGGAAAGCCCTTTGACATGCGGACTGTATGAGTTTCCTGGGGCTGCTGAAACAGATTACCATGAACTTGGTGGCTTAAAACAACCGAATTTTATTATCTCACAATTTTAGAGGGCAGACGTATAAAATCAGTTTCCTTGGGCTAAAATCAAGCAGCCAGCAGGGCCATAACTCCCTGCAGAGGTACTGGGGGAAAATCCATTCCTTGCCTCTTCCACCATCTGATAGCTCCAACATTCTTTGGCTGTGGTTGCACCACTCCAGTCTCTGCTTAAGTGGTCACACTGACTTTTCATCTTCTGACTGTAATCTCCCTCTGCCTCCTTCTGGTAAGGGTGCTTGTGATTGCATTTAAGGCCCATCCAGATAATCTTAGATCATCTCGCCATCTCAACATCCTAAACTCAATCACATCTGCAACACCTTTGCAGATGCGATAATATAATACTCATTGGTTCCAGTGATCAGGACATGGATATCTTGGGGAGAGGGAGGTCAGTATCCAGCCTATCACAGGTACTGTCATTAACCATACTCTACCAGGTTAACCCCAGTAACAAGTTCTAACATAGTGCTGAACACAACTGTACTAAAATACTTGATTATAGTGTATTACCCCTGTGGCAAAATCTTGGGTCTTAGAACTGCTATATATTTCTTTTCTTCCTCTCCTTTTTCTAGAATAAAAGAATACAACTTTATGATGTTTTTAAAATGAGGAAAACCCTAAAGTAAAATGTTTTTACATGTTTGGTTGAACAAAATATATTTATATCTTTATAATGGTAATAAAAAATGTAGTCCCCCGTGAACGAGAATTTAAGGACTGACTGGGCAACGAGAAGCCTTTGGAGGAATAATTAAGCAAAGAAAACCCCAGTGAGGATTGAAGGAGCTTCTAGAAAACATAGAAAATACCACATAGGGAAAGGAGAAGAGGCATTGAGATGAGGAATAAATTCTTAAATGACTCTTGCCTGCATAGCATTGAAAACAGTTCTAAATTTTTTAAAGGAAGGAAAGCAAGTTCTTGAAAGAAATGAGCAAATGCATTACCATGGTTTTCCAGGAAACAGGACGTATAACCCATTGCACCTTTTTAATGATGAGATTATATCAACTTGGCTTTTTTATTCACCAGCCACTTTTCTGGTCCTTGTCACCAGGAGATAGAAAGAAGTGGAGGGACTCCGGGGCTATTTAGGAAACATTTCAACAGGACATAGTTAGGAAGTAGGTTGAAGGCGGAGACACAGAAAAATCAATGACAACTCCTTGGCTCGTGTCATGAGCAGTGTGTGGGTGAAGGTGCCATTTATTGAGATGGAAGAAATTGGAGATGGTATATTTTAGTTTGTAGAGAAAGTAAGCTTTTAAAATTTTCAGTATGAAGTGGCGGTAAGACATTTGGATGCATAAATCTAGAACTCAGAAAAGTTGCTTGAGTTAGAGATGAAAGTTGGGAATTGTCAACATTTGTGTTGTGTGTATTTGTGTATGTGGGAATGGATGAAGTTGTCCTGGTAAAGAGCAGGTCCAGTCTGGAGACCCAAATAACTCTGATAATAAGTTAAATAGAGGGAATGAGGTTAGCAAAGGACTGGGAATAGATAATGGAAATGTTTCCCAGGAAGAGAAAGTGGTGTCTTGAGAAAAGCAAAGAGAGTGTTTCTAGACAATCTCACTTGGGTTCGAGTCCCAGCTCTACCACATGTCATCTTTGTACACTTGGGGAAACTATTTAGCTTCTCAAAACTCAGGGTCAATTTTAAATTTGGAGAAGTATTACATACATCTGCAAGCCTCAATGAGCCACCTGTAGTTCCCTGAGGCACCTATGAAAGCAAGAACAAATTCCCCTTTTGATTTGATTAAATTAATTTTTCTTAACATGTAAGGTCATTAGTAAGACAAATAATATATATCCATAGGTTTTATATAATGCTCACAAGAATTTTATTCCTATTTTCAAATACTTTCTGTCTAAGGAAATGATTTATATATGTGCACAATACCTAGAACAGGTTAACACATAATTTGCTTTATTCATACCTAGGAATGATTCTCCTTACCCGAGACACTTCAGATACCTGGCTCACCAAATCTTGAAGAATTTAAAAAATTTCTTTGGAAAGGCCAACTTGTCAGCCAAGGGATGTCTCAAATGATTTTTCAATCAACTCCTGTTTGAGGAGGAAAATATGATGGATTTCTCTATTACAGAGGAAATTCATCTAATTATACCCACCTCATATAATTTATAACAAAACCCACTGGTGAATTTATCTTGATTTCTGGATAAGGTTCCCAAAACTTTGAAAATACATGTTGTATTTGAGAACAAATCTGTTGTCCAGAAAGAAATTTAAATTTCTTTTCCTTTAGGTTTCAATGACTCCTAACTTCAGCTATGTTTTAGAATCTTCCTTCCTATTGCATCTTAAAAGTTGATAAAGAACCTTAAAAACCACCATGTTGCCTCTTTCTAGTCTATTAGTTAGAAACATGATTTAATTTGTTAACATGTATTGCACTGAACAATACTATGAGCTGCCTACAGTGGATGATATATGCACATTAATTTTTATACACAGAATCGCAGTTCTCACCACCAGAAAATATAGTTTATCCACATAGAGATAGCAACAATTTACTTTTTAATATTAATGAAATTCATATTAGTATCATTAGTGGTAAATAAATTACACTAACACACCTTCAAGGGGCCATAACTTAGATCCAGTGTTCTACTGGGACTCTGTGCTTTATAGAGGGTCACTTATCTATTTCTTTCAGGGAATATATATGTTGAGTTTTATATAAGTATATAAAGTTTTATATAAGTATATAATTTTATATATTATATAATTATATAATTATATAATTTTATATAATATATAAGTTGAGTTTTCATCTCGTCTCTGAAAATAGAAAATGATGCATTCTTGCATTTCAGTTTTATTCTCTTTGGAGACAATAATTCCCCATTGGAAAACAGCGTGTGCTTGGTTTGGAGCAATTAAAACTGATTTCTGAGTTCCACATTAAAGAGAATGAACAATCTTTTAAAGTCTATAGCCATTTGAATTGGTGGAAGTAACTGATACAATGTTAAGAGATATAATTTTTCAGGTATAACTGGCTAAAATAAATGAACACATCCACATTAGAAATAAATGAACAAATTCTTTTGAGACGATTGAATTACAAACTCATGAAGAAGATCAGAATTAGGGATACTCTTCTTTAAATTAACCTCCTTTTTATATGGTTTCTTAATCACTGGGGCCTTGATTCTCTAGGAGATAGCAAAGGTTGAGCCGATACAGGAAGGTGGGTGGAAAGGTTACACAGATCAGTCAGGTTACCATACAGACTCTGAATACTTCAGCTAGAAGGAATTCACTCCCCCACTCTCTTGTTACAATGCCTTGAATACGAGAAAACCCTTCCTCACAGTGAAGCAAAGCTACCTCTCAGGGCCTTCTAGATATTAGTTCTAATTCTTTGAAATAATGGTACCTACTATCTCAGTCAGCTCAGGCTGCTATGAAAAAAATACCACAGACTGGGTTGTTAAAACAACAGATATTTATTTTCTCACAGTTCTGGAATCTAGGACATCCAAGGCCAAGGTACCAGCAGATTCGGTTCTCAATGAGGGCTTTCCTTCTGGCTTACAGATGGCCACCTTCTCACCGTGTCCTCACATGGCTTTTCCTTGGTGTGCTCGCTTTGTGAATGGGCTCTCATGCATCTTCCTCTTCTTATAAGGGCACTAATCCCATCACAGGGTGCTACACTCAAGACTTCATCTAAACCAAATTACCTCCTGAAGGTCCCACCTCCAAATACCATCACATTGAGGGTTAGGGTTTCAACTTATGAATCTGAGGGGACACAAACATTCAGTCCATAAACGTTTCATCTGCCAGATAGTTTTAATACCTGTCTTTTAATCCTCCTAAGGCAGAGTATTTTTATTCTATATACATTATATATAATAATAACACGATTATTATTATCCTCCCTTTACATATCAGGAAATTAAAATTCAGATAGGTTAAAAAAATTGTCCAGCTGCACACAGCTAGAAAATGATGTGACAAACCCAGTTCTGACTTCTGAATTAACTCAACCTTCCTTCAATGACTTGAGTTTTAATCTTTTCACCATTCTAGTTTCTCTTCTCTAAATACGTTTCATGTAGTCAATGTCTCCTTAAAGCATAGTACCCAGAACTGAGCCCACAACTCCAAAAAATTCTGACTAAGACCGATCTGGATGGGACCAATATATACCTTGTTACAAGTATTATACCTCTTTTAATACAGCATAAATGTAAATTTGTTTGTGCAACAGTCATTATACATCTTGTCCATAAGCATATTACAAGACTTTGCCCAATGCCTTGCTAAAATTCAATATCCAAATTATATCAGAATCTTTTAGGTACCCCATGCTAAGCTTATTAACTAGCTCTATCATTATCAAATAAAGTAAGTTAGTTTTCCACTTTTCTGGCACTTAGGCAAGATTCGTTTTCTTATTTGGCTCATAACAGAGCACAAACTGTGTCACTATACACAAGTCGTTTTCTCCCTGGAGAGAGTCACCTTTCTAATGCAAGAAATAGTATACATTCTGCAGCTTGTTTTAGAGACAGGAGCGGTCAGACAGAGGAAGATATAAGTGACAAAGCATTTCCATAGCTGAGTCCACAATACAAAGGTTTTTGAACAGAAAAAAATGTCATGGTAAGTGCTTTGTTTTAGAAAGATGACTAATGAAAACAAACATTTTGCTTCTAAGTCGTCCTGACCTCTTGGCTTAATCCAAAGGCTACAGTCCTACGTCAAAAGAGTAACAGCATACTCAAACAAGAACCATAGGAATTGTTTTATTAAATAAGTCATTCACTCACTGGCAAACTGTTTTGGCAAGAAAATAGTAATTTTTTCACTTATTCACAGAGGCCTAAAGAAAAGGGCAAGATTCTGGACTAACATCTCACAAATTAATACCAATATCTGCAAGATACTCCCTATTTCAGTTAGTGACAATGACAGTAATCTTGAAATAAAGTCCATGGGTTCACTGCATATATTCGCAAATTATCAAAATAAAATAATTGAGTCCTACAGGAGTTCTCACTGTGTATCAAATTCTAATAAATTAGTGCCGTGACCTGAGAGCAACTTGAGTGAAGTCAAACTGTTTATATAATGTACTTAGATGCCAGTCCCAAAATTCACTCCAGAAAATCCATCTCAGGAAGGCCACCCCAGAGGCATCTGCTGCATTTACACCAGGATAGACAATGTGTTTCGAAATCTAGAGGAAGACGACAATGGGATAAAGATCACTCCCTTTAAAAGGAAAGAATGAAAACAATCCAAGAATTAGATGTCATTATGCCAATCATGCAAAAGACTCCTTCAGAGTTAACGTGCAGCCTGCCAGCATCATTGACCCGGAGTACATTGTCTGAAAACTCAGTCTGACTGTTCTGTTCTGAAGCAACAGGAAACCCTTCAACAGTATGCCCTATAAGGTATCTTGATAACATCAGCACACAGAACATTCAGCACACACCTCCTGGTCACATACACACCCCAGATGCAAAGGTGGCGAAGGCAGGGATTCTTCTGTGTTCTCATCAACAGCAAAGAGATACATAAGCAGAAGAATAAAAAAGATAACCTTGTCTGGCCACTGAGTGTTTACATGGTAGTGGGAGAAAGCAACCTGTTTTCACTGCAGTCAGAAAAAACCAAGTCACAAGGAACGTTTACAGTGTGCAAAGCATGGTATGTTCACCATGCCACTGTCCCTCCCTAGCTGCTTCTTCACAAGTCTCTCCTCCAGTGCCCAAGAGAGCCAGGAAAACAGACTTTTTGCGGGATAATTCCCATTCTTTCTTTGCCTAATAATGTCTTAAAACAGTAGGTAGACATATTAAAATCACTGCTGATGTTCAGAGAAATACTTAAGAAATGAAGATCCAAAGGAGAAAAGCTGGAAAGCAAAATCCCTGTAAATTACCTACAGATCGCCACTAATTTTGAATAATATGGGGCTATTTATTTTATTTCTTTAAGTGAAAGATATACTTGCCCTCCTGCCTGAACTGAAGCAGAAATAGAGCAGTATCTTGGGAGGCAGACCCAAAGCCTGACTAAGTGCAGACAATGTGATCCCCCTCACTTGTAGGCATTATCATATTCCATTCTGAACACTATTATCTGTTATACATACAAATGAGTGCACCAAACCTAGAGCTTGAAGAACGATAACTAGCTAAGACTTGAGACTGTAAAAGAGCATCAGACAAACAGCCCAAAGGATTATTTATATTGTGCTTGTATTATTTTTCTAGGGCTGCCATAACAAATTACCACAGAACTGTACAGTGGACCCTTGAACAACACGGGTTTGAACTGTGTGGGTCCACTTATACTCAGATTTTTTTTTCACTAAATACATACTGCACTAACCACGGTTGGTTGAATCCTCAGATGCATATAGAACCATGGATATGGTGGGCCCACTGTAAAATTACATGCAGATTTCCGACTGTGTGTGGACGGTTGGTGCCCCTAACCTCCACATTGTTCAAGAGTCTACTGTATTCTCTCAAAGTTCTGAAGGCTAGAAGTCTGAAATCAAGGTGTTGGAAGGGTCAAGCTCTCTCTGAAGGCTCTAAGGGAGGAATTAGTTAGTTTTCCTGTTAGTTTCTGGTGTTTGCCATCAATACCTTGTGTTCCTTAAACTATAGATGCATTATACAATCTCTGATTCTGTTTTCACATGACCTTCCCCGTGTCTGTGTTCAAATTTTCCCCTTGTTATAATGATATCAGTATTGCCTTATCTTAACTTGATTATATCTGCAAAGACCCTATTTCCAAATAAGGTCACATTCACAGGTTCTAGGGTTTAGGACTTCAACATACTTTTGGGGATGATGCAATTCAACCCAAAACAGTATTCATTCAAATCACTGACTCGCTCAAAAAGCCAGTTAGCGGTATAGATATAACTCTTGGGTCCTGGAAGATGATAGAAATGGCCCAAAGAGAACAACCTTATCATAGTATGTGTTTTTGTATCAGGACCATGGACAGTAGCTCATGTTCCTTCCACCGCCTCCCCCATCCCACCCCAATATTAGTTATGCTTATGCCTGTGGAGAGAAATGCCTTGCACTAAACAAGGCTTATCAAAGGACCATTATATTGCTCATCTACTATTTCTAAACTTGTATTCTGTAAATCAATTTATCTTACTATAACTTTGCCTGGTATGGTGTAAAGATTGTGGTAGTGGATAACAGTTTGCTGGCTTATAAAGGCTGCTGCTACCTTTCTTTAATCTAGGGTTCTATCTTCACTGCAAAATGAACCTAAATGCTCAGCTTAGTGAAAGATGGTATGATGGGGAAGAAATGGCACTCACAATTTAAACTTATTCAGAACTCGTTTGTTCCAGAAAATTATGAAATTATTATAAGAGCACCTAAGCTATAAAACTTACAACATTTATGTTGCTTTTCTAGAATGAAGTGTGTTAATGTGTCAAGAAATACAAATGGGGCTTCCCTGGTGGCGCAGTGGTTGAGGGTCCGCCTGCCGATGCAGGGGACACGGGTTCGTGCCCCGGTCCGGGAAGATCCCACATGCCGCGGAGCGGCTGGGCCCGTGAGCCATGGCCGCTGAGCCTGCGCGTCCGGAGCCTGTGCTCCCGCAACGGGAGAGGCCACAACAGTGAGAGGCCCGCGTACCGCGAAAAAAAAAAGAAATACAAATGGATCAGAATTGATATGTTTTAAAGCCAGAATGGGAGGATGGGAATGGGAAATAGGAAATAGGAAAGTGGATGGAGTGACCCTATCAAAGTGGGGTTAGGTGACAAAAGGCCTTATATACCCTTCTGAGGATCCTGGACTTCTACTGAAGTAAATGAGGAGCTATGTAAGTGCTTTAGGCAGAGGAGTGATCTGGTTAAATTTGTACTTTATTGAGATAATCTGTTGATTGTGTAAAGAAGGATTTACAGGTTGGTAAGTTGAGAGAGACATTTAACTAGGACAATTATAATAAATTATAATAAAGACAGAAGTATGAAATGGATTTAAGAAATATTTTGGAAATGGAATCAGTAGGTCCTAGTTACTGATTAAGTACAAGAGGTTCCATTCTGGCTTGAGTGACTTAAAATAGGAATTGGCTTTGCAGGGGCAGCAAATACGTTGCTGATACATTAAGTTTGAATTGCCTTTAAGAGTTCAAAATCTGTATCCCTGTAGGCTGTGCTGCAGAAGCATTTCCCTGTTTTCTAAATCCCTCATATCAGAACTTCACCCTGTTCTTTCACTCTCAGATCGTAAGCTCCGTGAAGGTTATCTTCTCATGTCCAACTTGGATTACTTAGAGCCTGAGAAAGTGCTCGCTTGCTAACCATTTCTGGGGCCATCCCCAAATCCCTAACTGCTTTAGGTAGAAGGATTGAGGAATTTATTTTTAACACTTAGTGGATTCTTTTTTTTTTTTTTTTTTCATTTCTGTTAACATCATTATTGGAGTATAATTGCTTTACAATGGTGTGTTAGTTTCTGCTGTATAACAAAGTGAATCAGTGGTACATATACATATATCCCCATATCCCCTCCCTCTTGCATCTATCCCACCCTCTAGGTGGTCACAAGGTGGATTCTTATTGTTTTCATTTAGGGGAACTCTCAGATGTGCTTCCATCTAGGACAAGGATTTTCTTCTTAGGACTGCAAAGAGAAAGGCTGAGGGCACTGGGCTTCCTATAGTTACTAAATTATTGACAGCATTTAAAGGCACATTTTCTTGACCTACTCTATATGTATATTGTGACTGTTCAGGTTATTTGGTTTCTTCTGAATGTCAGAGATTAGCATGCCCCTGACAGAGTGGGGCAGAGTCCGGTGCCTCTCTAAGGAGCAGTTAACAGCTTAAAATGGCAACCTACCCATTATGAGATTTAGATTTGACAATCACGTGTTATCCTGGAAATGCCCACCCAGGGAACAGATACCTAACACTCAGATTCAAAGAGTCAATGTTGCCGTGGCAAGACAGATGGCTGTGTAGGTGGAGATCAGGCTCCCTGGTGATTCGGATCCCACACTTCTCATCTCCACCTATTGGTGGAGAGAATGGAAATTAAAGTAAGTAGAGGCCATTTCTTTTTTATATCTCCCCATTCTAGGAAACAGGAAAGGAAACAGAAATATGTCTTATAAATTTTACTATTAGAAGATACTATGTAAACCATCTGGTTTTATACCTCTATTTTAAATATGGGGAAACTGACCCAGAAAAACAAAATGAAGTTCAAGGTAGTAACAAAATTCTAATCAGAATCCAATTCCTTCAGTTTATAGAGAAGATTACTTTCTACTATATCATATTACTTCTAATGGCTTCTATTTTCTTATAGTTGGTTACAGGGCAATATTAGTCAGAAAGACCTCATCTGGTTATTTTAACAAGCAATTATTCTCTATCTCAAGGAAGATCATTGCAATGAATCCTTAGTGTAGGGAACTCCTAGATGTTGACTTGACTTTTTTATTATTAAAAATCAGTTTTCCAGATAACTAATGATAACTATGATATTAAAAAATTTAACATTTTCCCTCCTTGATCATTTTGATATGTAAATATAGATCCTATTTAATTGTAATACATATTTTCCTGTCTTCTTGTTGGATCTAAAACCCTAGGCCCTGTAGAATTCTTATCAGTTTATGAAGCACTTACCCATACATGGCTTTCTTATCAATGGTATTGTACAAATAATTTTACTCTCAAGATACTAATGAGAAAACAAATACTAAGAGTTTAAGTGACTTGTCCCAAGTGAGAGTGTTAGGACTTCAACTCCCATCTGTTGTTCTTTGAGAAACTGTTGCTTCTATATGATGAACACTTCACTTTCTTTTTTCCTCAGAGCATCAGTTATAATTGATAATTGTTATAACTTGATATAATTCTGCAGTTATATCAAGATGATCCAGGACTTGCTGAGAGATGCAAGGATGTTTACACCAGACTTTTGTGCTTTTCAATATATTTACATGAGCTTTCAAAATAAACTTGCTATCTTCTTTCTTGCCTTTGAGTTATTGCTTATTTCTACTATCAGTATACCTGATTAATGCCGTATTTTTCTATAGTTACTGTTTATAGTTCCTGCTTCAAAGCTGCTATAAATAATGCTATGGGCTGAATTGTATCCCCCAAAATTCATATATTGAAGTCCTAACTCCTGGTACCTCAGAACATGTCTATATTTGGAAATAAGGTCTTTAAAGAGGTGATTAAGTTAAATGAGCTCTTAAGGGTGGGCCCTAATCCAATATGACCGGGGTTCTTATGAAAAGAGGAAATTTAGACACAGGCATGCACACACATGGAGGAAAATCCATGTATAAATAAAGGGAGAAGACAGCCATCTATAAGCCAAAGAAAAAACCCTCAGAATGAATGAAATCAACCCTCAGAATGAAATGAAAGCACGGACTTTCCAGCTTCCAGAACAAAGCAAATATTTTTCTTTTATTGAATTCATCTTTCATTTAATCAGTCTGTGGTACTTGCTAAGGTAGCCCTAGCCAACTAATATAAACAAGAAACAGAAAATAGGTAATTTTTAGAATGGTCCATGAACTACAAATATATAGATCTTGAAGGGGGGCTTGCCACTGAGTGATGCTCTTGGGATTAGTGCATGAACATTGTGATATCAATTTTAGCTTGAGGTTACACCTTTGGCTAATTTTGTAAATCCAGGTTATGTTCTTGAGTGGGAGGAGTTACAGGCGAGGTGAATTTCAGATAAGTAACGTCGTAGTTCCCCAAACAAGGAATTTTAAAATGAATACCAAGTAGTTCTTTAAATAAGGAAAGTTTCTTTTTTAATTTAATTAGAATGTTGTTTTGAAATGCTCTCCTAGTCCATTTAAAACATAATTTAATATCTCAAACCTTAATCTACCCATACTCTTTCAAGAACATACCAGCTGTAGATATAGCACATGCATAGATTTTATTTTTTATTTTCTTCTCTCAGGCTGCACAGGTAGTTGCAGGCATCATACTCTCACGATTCCTAACACCTAAGGTGCCAATGAATGTTGAAATTAAATCTTCAGAGGTTCAGAAATGCTGACTCAAGTTCACTTGCCAGTGAGTTTGCTCTTCCTTTCCGCCCCAGAACTGCTTCGGTATTTTGGATGGAAATCAGAACACTTTATGCAGCAAGGGAAGAACAAATGCAGTAAGTATATTTCTGTGTTAGTAACGTAGACCATTAAATAGACCCTAGCAGACAAGAAAGCCCATATGGATTTCAAAAATAGCACCCATCTGTCAGTGAGCTGCTAAAAAATGGATTTTATACCTTGGAACATAGCCCTGGAAGCAAAATCTGACTTAGATTCTGGAAAAGCTATAGAGAAGGTTTTCAGAGAATTACAAAAACATGTACCTTTTGCATTCCAAGAATAATAACCCAGCACAGGGGGACACTCAGTGCCAAGTTTCACATTTAAAACAAGCAGCACACATGGAGTCGAGAGCTGAACTTTGGCCCTTCCCAGGTTGAGTGCTGGTAAGACATCATCCGTAGGTTCAAAGGGCAGCACTTACAAAGGCATCTTGACAAGACACCCCAGGCACACAAACATCTGTTCGAGACACATAAATGAAACATAAATGAATAAAGAATATAGCTTAAATTATACCTCTCTCTATCTTACTTTATTGGTATACATGCATACGCATTTGCAAAATTTAAAAATCAAGGGTAAAATTCTAAGAAAACATATTGGCTGGGTTTGACTAAGTCAAAGGCATTATTTGGGGGAAATATTTAGATAACCTCGTGATGTTTTATCAGAAATGAATTGCCACTATATTCCTACTCCTGTCAATTAAAAAAAAAGATTACATTTAATATCTGTTTTGTAGAGGACATGTGGTTAAAAAAAAACATTCAAGATGTGGTTCCAGGTCATTTGCAAATCCAAACTTCCTTCAATTTTGTTATCTCTCACCTCCATATACAGAAATAGGAAGCACCACATCTATGTTATGAAGTGTAAAGTTTGCTGAGGATAAAATATCAGAATTTGCATGTTATGCCTAATGATTCAAAGCTTTTTGCTATGGCAGACATCCAGGTAAAAATTATTTGGCCATTCTACCATGCTATGGAAAAGTAGGATTAAGTATCATTTTCTAATGGAATAACAGGTAAGATTGAGAGAACACCTTTAAAATCACATTCACAAAAGAAATTCTCATGTCTCCTATGTGGTAATAAAATGTATGAGGAGTCACAGCAAAGTAAAGCATAATAAATGCAGTTCTTGCTTTTAAAAACTTCACAGACAGGTATTAAAATTCTTCCAGGGACACACATAATAGAACAGGAATAATGATCAGGTTCAGGAGGTAAATGTAAATGGCAGTCAGCTATTATGGTCTGAATATCTAAACTCTCCCACTGCAGGAAGTTTAGCCTATTGGGACTTTGTATGGTTTGTGAAAAACCCTGAGACTCCAATTATCATATTTATCAGCTGGGAGAAATATAGACCATATTTATTCTGTTCACTGTAGTATCTTCAGCACTTCGCACATTGGCTGGCACAGGAGAGGTCCACAATAAATATTGAAATGAATGGAAATAGACCCTGGGACATAAAATATAGAGCTGAATTACTGATACAATTGGATTGAGAATGTGGATTGAGAAAGTAGATCAGCTCATGAGATGCCATCTCTATTGGGAGACAAGTTCCGTAGGTCTCTCACATGAGAGCAGAGGCACTGACTGCCTTTATTCTGAAATATCTCTTCGAGGATATCCGCACAGCAAACAAGAAAGAAATAGTATTTCCCTCCACAGAAAAGGGCAAATATACTTACTGCCCATTATAAAAGATCTGGTTTTCTTCAACTCATGTGTAGGTATCATCTGGCTCTGTTTATTGCCCTATAAGAATTGATGCTTGGGGAATGGGTACAAAAAGGATGATATCCTGCACCCCCCCATTACTAGCAGTAACAAATTAACCTTTGTCTGACTCGGGAGTCTTGGATCTTTGGTCAGCATCCATGAAACAGAGGCAGGCTACCCAGTTAACCTGAAAGTAGGGTAAAATCTCAAACCTTTCAGTTTTGACAGTTTCCTATACCAAACAGATACTGATTTTAAGTTTCCTAGTCAAATAAAGAGAATTTCACTTCCTTCTAGGAAACACTGTTGCTTCCACTCTGACAAGAAAAAAACTGGATAAACTGTAATATCAGAACTTTCCTTGTGTGACTGAGGGACCTGAAGTTTCAAGGCAACCAACAGGCTTGAAATCTAAGTAGAAACAGGCCCCTTCAAAGATACAGAATGTGAACATTGGCTGAGAAAATAGTGGCTGAAAATTTTCCAAACATACAGAAAGATATCAAACCACAAATCCAAGAATCTCAAAGAACCTCAAGCAGAATAACCGTCGAGCACCCCACACATGACACATACCTAAACACATTAGATGCAAACTTCTGAAAACCAAACTTGAGCAGCAAGTCTGAAGGCAGCCAGAGAAAAAGACACATTACAAACAGAGGAACAAAGATTAGAAACACCAGAGACTTCTTATCAGAAACAAAGCAAGCCTAAGATGTGGAGTGAAAAAGCTTGAAAGAAAAAAAAAAAACAAAACACCTGTCAATCTAGAATCCTTTACTCAGTGAAAATGTCTTTGAAAAATGAAGGCAAAGTGAAGACTTTTTCAAGCAAATGAAAACTGATAGAATTCATTTTCAGCAAACCTGGATTACAAAACATGTTAAAGAATGTTATTAATAACCTATGTGGGAAAAGAATCTGAAAAGAGTGGATATATATGACTCATATATATATGACTCAGTTTGCTGTACAACTAAAACTAACACAACATTGTAAATCAAGTATACTCCGATAAAAATTTTAAAAAAAAGAATGTTATTCAAGCAGAATGAATATGATAGCAGACAGAAATTTAGGTCAAAGAAAGTAATGAAGATTTCCATGAATGGTTAAAATGAAAGTTAATATAAAAGACATTTTTTTCTAACTTATCATCACTCTAAAAGATGTTACTTCCTAAATGAAAAATAATAGCAATATACCGAGGTTTATACCATGTACAATATAAAATGGATGACAATGATAGCATAAAATCTGAGAGATAGAATTGGAAATACATTACTATAAGTATTTTACACCTTACTCAAAGCAGTACAATATTACTTGAGAGTAACTTGTAATTGACAAATATATATATATATATATATATAGAGAGAGAGAGAGAGAGAGAGAGAGAGAGAGAGAGTAAATGCTTAGTCAGCTACTATTTTTTTAAAAAAGACCAATAAGTAATAAGTCAATAGTGGGGATAAAATTGAATCATAAAAATACTCAATCCAAAAGCAGGCTGAAAAAGAGGAGAAAAGGTATAAAGAATAGATAAGATAATTAGAAACAAATATCAATGTAGTAGATTTAAATCTAATCAAATCTATAATCATATTAAATGTAAATTGTCTAAACATACCAATTAAAAAGCAGAAATTTTTAGATTGGATAAAAATGTGAGACCCGGGCTTCCCTGGTGGCGCAGTGGTTGAGAGTCCGCCTGCCGATGCAGGGGACGCGGGTTCGTGCCCCGGTCTGGGAGGATCCCACATGTCGCGGAGAGGCTGGGACCGTGAGCCATGGCCGCTGGGCCTGCGCGTCCGGAGCCTGTGCTCCACAACGGGAGAGGCCACAGCAGTGAGAGGCCCGCGTACCGCAAAAACAAACAAACAAAAAAAAAACTGAGACCCAACTGTATGATACATACAAGAAACTCACTTTAAATAAAAAGACAAAAAATAGGTTAAAGGTGAAAGGTGGCAAAAGATATACCATGATAACACTAATCAAAAGAAAGCTGGAGTGGCTATATTTATATCAGACAAAGTAGATTTCTGAGCTAAGAATAATACCAGGAATAAAGAAGGTCATTTCTTAATGATAAAGGGGTTGATTAATCAAGGAGATATAATAATCCTATACACCAATTAATGGATCTTTAAAATATATGAATAAAAACAGAACTACAAGGAGAAAAAGGCAAATACAGAATTATAGCTGGAGACTTCAACAGTTCTCTCTCAGTAATTGATAAAAACAAGTAGGAAGAAATTCAGTAAGACTATAGAAGATCTGAACACTATCAACCAATCTAATCTAATTGACACCTATAGAACATTCCATCCAACAACAACAGAATGTAAATTATTTCCAGAACATTAAATATAGATCATAGATCATATTCTGGGCTACAAAACACATTTAAAGGAAAGGAAGACATTCAGAATATGTTTTCTGACCACAATGGAATTAAACTAGAAATTAAAAATAGAAAAATCTCCAGTTATCTGAAAGTTAAACAACACTACAAGGTAGCTAATGGGTCAATGAAGAATTTATAAGGGAAAATAGAAAATATTTTGAATTGAACAAGCATGACAACACAATATATCAAAATATAGGAAACGCAACTAAAGCAGTGCTTAGGGGAAATTTGCAGTGTACACTACTTCTATTAGAAAAGAAGAAAGGTCTTAAATCAATAATCTAAGCTTCCACCAAATAACCATGAAGTCAGAGTATCTTAGGCATTTTATTTTTTAATTGTTAAAAGTCTTTATTGAGGTATAACTTACAAATATAGCGTACCAATCTTAAGTATACATACAGCTTAACGAATTTTTTACATAAGTATTCACCCATGTAAAAGCTGCTAAGATCAAGAGATTAAATATTTCCAATTCCTTGTGCACCTAACTAGCCAATAACCTCCCCACCTAGACACCTATACACACAGAAAAGTAATCAATACAAAGTCAGAACATTTAAACATCAGTTTGAAAAAATTTATACACACATTTCACCATGTGACTAAGTTCTCCATTTTTATTAGGTATTACTGAGATATTTTCTTCAAAGTAAATACACTACTTAAGATCATATGGAGCCATGTGTTTTCAAAGACTCAGCCTCCAAAACATTTACCGCTTCAAGAAACATCCTCATTTAGGCAATACAATATTTGGCCTAAGAAACTTTGGAGCTAGTGAGACCTGGGTTCAAATAACATCCCTAGACTCTTACCCAAGCCTCGGTTGGTCTCCAACCTACTCTGTAGGGTTGCTATGAAGATAGAATGAGACAGCAGATGTAAAACGCTTAGCAGAGGGTTCTATACATAGAGCTGTTTACTAGTATCAGTATAACCCCGATTTTTATGGAGTTATTGATCCACCAGTGTTATTTTTGTTGCCTCTCCAACTAGCAGGTACTTACTGACCAGTGGTAAGGCTGTGCTGGAATCCAGGCCTGGGCGTCAGGAATCTAGTGCTTGATCAGGCTGAGTAACAAGGCCTTGGAAGGAGGGGTTGAACCCTTTCCGTTCAAGTTCCTTAGTCTGTGGATCAAAATTCCCTAAGATGGCCCTGGGCTCTTTGAAATGACTGCTGAAGCTCATTATAGAATAAATCTCCAAAGCACGTCATGAACGGCCTCTTTTACTCCCTAATGTGCTGTGCCGAGACTGGCCCAGGGCACCACTGTCAGCACTGAAGCATTGGTTGAGGAAGGGCTTTTCTGTAATGTGTTTGGACAGAAAGCCTGAGTTAGCTCAGGCCACCTACACATTATAATAGGATTACTTATAATACCTCAAAACTGAAATAAATAGTGAGGCAAGTTAAGGCTCTTCTATGAATGCATCTCATTTTAAGCTAATAAAATCCGTGTAAACTCAAATCAAAGTTGCCAGATGAGGAAAGAGCAGGCAGTTTCTAGGGATGGTTTAAAAAATATTTTATATATTATTCCAAGTGAGACTGGCTCTCGCTAGATCTTATTTTCTTCTACATGCCCTCTAAATGCTCCCACCAAAAAGAAAGCAGTTGCAAGCTGTAAACAGAGCAACCAGGTTTCACATCCTCTGCATCGATCCACACCAGACTTACAAAGAGGAACACGGTGCTGGTAATGGCTTGACTGGTGCATTTTCAGTGTGGCCTCAAGAGGCCCAGCTGGCAGGAGGGTGACATGACATTTCTTATACAGAGCAGGAGAGACACCCATGAGTTCATGGTATTCATATAACACGACCAGTCAGCATGGCAAAGGTCCCTTTTCCAGACGGTAAGGTAAATTAAAAACATAAACCTGGTGGGCTGCTATTTGCAAAATTCTGTTCCGCATGCTAAAGGAATAGGAAGACATATCAATAGTTTCTGCGCTCAAGAAGCACACACAGTTTAGCCGAATAGACTAAACATGTAAACGTAAAAAATTTAACTAACCACACAGGGCAGTTCCTAGTAAACCCTAAGTTAGCAGTCTAGACGATATGTGTTGTAGATTTTATAAGGAGGAAAGATAACGCTGAGTTGGAAAAAGACATCACCCAAATATCGAGACCAGAGTTGGATTTTTAAGATGGAAGGGCAGAGAGGGTTAAGATGAGTATTCAGAAGCAAGTAGCAGTTTTAATTAAGGGAAAGGATGGGAATGAACTAGCCTAATTTACGTCAACTCTTCACATACATTCCATAAACTTACGTAACTTCCGAGTGCTTTGCATATATTCCATTTGTCTGCACATATTCCAAGCTCATTTTTTACATTCCATTCATAATATTTCATTTAATTGATGTGTTTTATTTACATCCAGACTCATTCCAATAAGGGCTTGAAGCAGCTAACATACATCATTTCATTTCATACTAATAACAACACTACATAGAATTGTTACTCTCCAGTTTGTTCAGATGAAGAAAGATTAAGTTACTTGTTTCAGGTCACACAGAGCTGGGATTGGAAACTAGATCTGAAGGTGAACTGGGTCTGTGAAAAGTAAGGCATGCTTCTTTTTTTCCCCACTCCTCCCATCTCTCTATCATACTATGCTTGAAATGGAAGCTAAAGTACAGATGAACTTTGGGAGGGTAAAAAATAAAGGTGACCACCCACGATGGCACCAGGCTGGGGAGGATCTTGAAACAGACCCTCAGCAAGAGGGACATGATGGAAGTATTTTAGGAAGATGATGAAGATGTACTGGGAGGCTGTAAAAAAGAATAGTTGGGAGGCAGGTGGGAGAGTCAGAAAGTTATACAAAGGCTGATAATAATAATAATACCCAATGCTGTCACACTGTAAATGTGACAGGGCTATTCTAAGTGTTTACATGTATAAATTCATTTAGTTCTCTAACAAGTCTGTAAGATGGATACCATTATTATCTCCACCTGACCGATGAGGTAACAGAGACACAGAGAGATGGTGTGAGTTATTCAAAGTTACATAGTAAAGAGTAGAGCTTGAATCCAAATGTAGGTGGCCCAGCTCCAGAGCCTGTACTCTTACCTCTACCCTATAGGTAATAGCCCATGCCTGGCCAAAGAGATAGCAATGGAAAGAAAAAGAAGATAGACATGAGAGGTGTTAAAAAAAAAAAAGAATGTATGCCCTTTGGTGGCTGGTTGGATAAACAGTTGAGAGAGAGAATGAAAAGTTAAAGGTAGTTCTGCGGCTCAGCACATTTCCCATGGATGAGAAGAGCTAAGTCAAGAAAAGGAGCCAGTATTGTGAGAAAAACGGTGAGTTCAGTTTCAGAGCATGTTCAGGGTTACAGTGATGAAGTATGACATCCAAATGGTACTATCTAGAAGGTTGTTGGAAACAATGGAAGCTCATAAGACAAGTGGGGATAGTGGGGGAAGAAGGGTGGTCAGAGATGGTCACAGATTTGGGGATTTTGAAGCTGTGGATGTTTGACTGAGATCCCAGAGAGAAAGCATAAAACAGAACAACTGAAGACCAAGGTTAAAAATTTGGATGGAGCCCACACGGAAAGATGTAGAACCAGGAAAAGAGAAAGAATGACCAAAATTAACTTCCCACAGACAGGAGAGTGCTTCATAACAAAGGATATGATCAACAGTCAAATGTCAGAAATGACAAAGAGGATGAAATTGTGGAAAGCGCATTAAGTGTACTATTTCTGTGTTACTAAAGGCTTCCAAATAATAGCTTCTGAGAGTGGTAGAATCTGAAGTCACATGTTAGGGAGATTACAGAAGTGAAGGGGTAAGGATGAAACAGAGGAATTGCCATAATGAGTCATCTTTCCTTACACATCACAATGTAAAATAGCAGACCACTTAGTCATCCTGTCAGGTGGAGAGAAGCATAAGCATAAGTATTTTCTGGGGTATACACAAGTTACAAGATCATTGTACAGGTTAACGTGCTACCACCATCAACTAACTCAGGCCCAACATACATTCATTGCTCTTAAATTAGGCTGGTAATGAGACTGATGCCACCATTGAGTGCTACACAAAGCAGCAGGGATGGATGATACTTCAAGCCTCTGAAGTAGCTACTGCATTTTCTTTTCTTACCCCTGGGCTGCTTACTGAGGGAACCCATTTTCCCCCATGACTCCAGCTACTACCTGTAATCATCCAGCTCTCAAATTTCCTATCCCCAGGTCCAGGCACCTGTTCCCATGTGCTTATCAGACACCTCCAACTGGATGCTCCATCGGCACCTCAAATTCAAAATGTCCAGCACTGAACCAATCATTTTACCTCTAAACCTACTCTCTTACACCCCATGTTATTTCTCTCATCAAATGGAACTACAGTCAGCCAGTAACCCAGAGCAGAAAGCTTCCTTGCACCCACATTCAATTATCACCAAGTCCTGTAGCCTCAATATCCTGTTCCTGCTGTTCATCCCACGAGCTACTGCTTTGGTCCCAGCATTGCTCATGCTTTGCCCCTATCTGTTCAGTCAGTTAGTCATTTGGTCATTAAGTACATGCTTATTGAGCACTTACTATGCCAGGCACTCCGCTATGAGTTAGAGAGACAGGGAAGAAAAAAAACCAAAGTTCCTGACTTCATGGAGCTTACACTCTAATGAGGAGACAGATACTAAACAAATTAATATAAAATATTAAGTAGTAATTAGTGCTTAAAAGAAAAAAAAAATAATAAAGGGGGTAAGATGGAAAAAGAAAGACCAGGGAAATTCTGGAGCCTGAATAAAATGAAGAAAAAGACATGTAACTGACTGGTGGCAAAGCATTATAACCAGAAGGTAAACAATGTGGAGGCCCTGAGGCAGGAGCCTGTTGGGTGAGTCCAAGAACCAATAAGAAGGCCAGTGTGGACAGAGGAGTTAGTGAGGGGAGAAAGGTCAGAAAGAAGTAGGAGGGAAGCCAGGGACCACGTGTGTCGTGTACGGCCTGGGGCCGTGACATGGAATTAGAGCATGAAGGAAGGCTATTGCGATATCTTGAGAAAAATCAATTACCTGATTAAATTTAGAGTTTTAAAGGGCTACTCCAGGTGCTGAGTGTAAAATAGACTTTAGGAAGGCAGGTAGAACAGGAAAATCAGTTCAGAAGTTATTCTAATAGTCAAGGCAAAAGATATAGAGCTTTGGGGGCTTCCCTGGTGGATCGGTGGTTGAGAGTCCGCCTGCCGATGCAGGGGACGCGGGTTCGTGCCCCGGTCCGGGAGGATCCCACGTGCCGCGGAGCGGCTGGGCCCGTGAGCCATGGCCGCTGGGCCTGCGCGTCCGGAGCCTGTGCTCCGCAACGGGA
>NC_041231.1:99404825-99430906 GCF_002837175.3 Physeter macrocephalus
GGGAGAGGCCACGACAGTGAGAGGCCCGCGTACCGCAAAAAAAAAAAAAAAAAAAAAAAAAGATGTAGAGCTTTTGACTAGTGGTAAAAGTTGTGAGAAGTGCTCCGATTCTGGCAGAACTACCAGGATTTGTAGATGGATTGGATGGAGAGTGAGAGAGAAAGAAGGTCTAGAATAATTCCTAGGTTCACAGTCTGAGCATCTAGGTGAAGTGGGTGCCATTTACCAAGATGGGAATTCACGGGGATGAATATGGTGAAGACAAAGAATCCACCGTTAGGTTCGGTGGCGGTGAAGACACTGAGAACTTGGCAGGTGTCATTTCAGTGGAGTAGAAGGAGGAAAGCCTGGTTGGAATTGAATAAACAGAGCTCAGGCATCTCTTCCTCCAGAAAGCTCTGCCGATACCCAAAGCTTCCACTTCTCCCGCCACCAGACACACAAGGAGTACACACACCTCACACACTCATACACATATATATCCCATCCACTCATTCCATACCCACACACGTCACTCTTACACATACACCAGGTACACACACACACACACACACACACACACACACACACACACTCACATTTCATTCGCTATGAATTTGACCCCCCTTTCACACACACACACACACACACACACACACACACACTCACATTTCATTCGCTATGAATTTGACCCCCCTTTACTGTGCTACTGGAGTTCTTGGGTTCATTTCTGCCTTAATTCATTTAACTTACAGTTGGTCGCCCAACCACAAGGTGACTGTGGCATCTAGCTCTAGGAAGCACCATTCACATAGACTGGAGAGTGGCTGGTACCCTTGGGGTCCAGCTGTGCAGGGCTCTGTCTCCACGTGACCATCTGCAAATTGAAGAGAGAGACTGTGTCTTATTCACCCATATGCTCATCTCTTGGCCAATGTGGGAACCTAGAAGACATCTGTACACAATTGTTAAAGAAAGGATTATCAGACAAATTGGCCACAGTCCATATTCCTCTCTCCATCGCCCTCAATGTCCTCTAAATGTGGATCCTAAAATGAAAACAATAATATCAAATTGACATGTCCACACTGCTATATTTAAAATAAAATGCATTTCCATGAAAAAAATAAAATAAAAATTAAAAAACGAATATCATAAAATTCAACAAACAAAAATACAACACCACGTTTTTGTATAACAGTCTATTATAGACACCAAATGACATGCTTTCACATATTTTACTCAATTGACTTTACAAGTTGGAGTGGTACTTGAGGATCAATAAGATTTTAGGAACTCAGTTATAAATCTCCATCCAAATCTAACCAGAGAGGACAAATAATACAGTGAAACCTCCACCAGTTCCCCAAAAGGATGCATTCAAACATATTCACGATAAAGCAAGTTTTAGTAGACCAACCTACACTTTTGAGTAATAAAAAAGTGGGGTCAGGGAAGTGCATTTTTGGTCACTGAAATCCTATAGGCACCACATTCCAGGTATAAAAGAGATGGCAAGAACATATACTCTGGCAAAGAATGATTTATGGGCACCCATAACCGATGCAACTACGTAATAGGTGGCTCTTCCCAGTAGTCTTCTCACATTTCAACATAGTACACATCCCCAGAGGCTCTTGTTAAAATTCAGATTTTTGTTCAGTAGGTCTCGGGTGGAGACTGAGTTCTTCTGCATTTAAAAAAAAAACTCCAAGGTAATGCTGACGATGCTGGTCCATGGGCCACAAGACTCTATAGAAAAAGTTCTAAGTAAAGTTCCTTCTTAGCTCCCTGTTTACACTGAATTGCCATGTTTCATTACACAAAGAATCTGTTTCAACAAACCGGTGTTAGTTTTTACATGTGGTATCACTTTACAGCCACCAACTTGAAGGGGGTGTGTGCCAGGGGCAGATTTCACCCAGTTAGCGCAAATGAGGCAAAGAGATTTCCTCTAAGCAAGCATGTTTGGTAGGAAAAAGTGAACTACTGTTCCTCTAGAATCAGGGGCACCATTTTTGTAAAAGTTGTCCCTGGCCAGGACCAGCTCTACTCACGTTTCATGCCTAATATTATAAGCATTTTTTCTTTAATAAGTGAACTTGGCAATGTAGACAGCCTCCTTGGTGTGATTTCCAGAGCTCCTTGGATTCAGCCAAGCCGAAGTCAGCTCTGATGTGTGGTTACCGTCCCTACTGAATTAAAGTAGAATTTTACAAGGGATGGGTAGAGGTAGACTAAGGCTAACATGAAGCAAAGAAAGAGCTTGAACCCATCAAAAAAAAGAATAGTAAGTGGGAACTGTTAATCCATGAGGGCAGAATTGCTGAGCCAAGTAGCAGTAGTGGTTGAGAAAGAAGTGAAGGGAAATGGCAATGACTATGTACCATAGAGATATCAGTAATATCTACCTTACTGGGCTGCTCTGAGAATCAAGCTTGATGAAGTTACTGAAAATGCTTCTAACATTTTAAAGGACTAGACAGATGTTTACAGGTATTATAAGAGCATCATCACTAACAAAATGTTATTTTACATTCTGTCTACTTCAAAAGGGGGCAAGGCATAAAGCGTGATCATAGGCATGCAGTTAGAAGACCTGGGTTAACTTTGCTTTGTTACATACCCTTTTTGAGCCCAAGTTTCTTCATATGCAAAATGAAAATATAAAATCAATAATGTAAAATATACATTTTATGTTATCTCTGTGTAAAATTCTTACAACCAGCTTAAGAGGAAAGGGTAACCATGTAACAATATGTTTGGCTGCAGGAAAGAGAATCCCTGACTAACAGAGACCTAATAAAAATGGGGTGCATGATGCTTTTCTTACATAACAGGAAATCGGGAGGTCAGCCATGGTTGGAGTCAACCCAGTTGCTGAGTAATCTCTTCTAAGATTCAGACTTTTCTATCTTTCATTCAGCCATCCTTAGCACATTGGATTTTGTCCTCTACTTATCATTTTATAGTCACAACATGGTTGTCATACTTCAGTTATCACAGTTGCATTCAAGGAAGAGGGAAGGAGAAAAAGGGCTTGAGATGTGGCACTAGCCGTGCCTGTGCCATTTCACTAGGGAAGTAAGTGTTTTCCAGAATTTTCCACCCCACCTCAGCAGACAATTACTTACGTCTCATTGAGTACTTATATCTCTACTTACATCAACTTGCTACATCACACATCTCTGGCTGCAAGGCTGGCTGGAAAATTCATATTTAGCTTTTAAAGATGATAGTAGAGGTAGGTTAGGGAAACAGAGAATGAGATTGGTAGCTTAACACTGTCTGAAGGGCAGGAAATATCAGAAGTTTACTTTCAGTGAAGGCTCAACAGTGTTAAATGCCTCACCTGAATTCATTGAGTAAATCTTGAAATAGAACTTGCTTTGGGGACCACAATAAGTTGAAAATATTTTATGGCCTGTTTTAAAATATGACTTTAATTAAGTTTAATTAAATTTAACTTAGGGCTTCCCTGGTGGCGCAGCGGCTGAGAGTCCGCCTGCCGATGCAGGGGACACGGGTTCGTGCCCCGGTCTGGGAGGATCCCACATGCCTCGGAGCGGCTGGGCCCGTGAGCCGTGGCCGCTGGGCCTGCGCGTCCGGAGCCTGTGCTCCGCAACGGGAGAGGCCAGGCAAGTGAGAGGCCCGCGTACCAAAGAAAAAAAAAAAAAATTTAACTTAAATTAACCTGGGATTGTGCTTGACACCTGGCATATGCTGAATAAGTACTTGTTGATCACCTGAATGGCTGCAAACCAAACCCCAAATTTGATATGTTACCTTCCTTTTCTTGATAAGCTTTTTTTTCTTTTGGAGATGCACAGTCTAGAACCCCTCTATATTTGAGGTTCTGGATGTAAGAACATTGTGTTCTCCAAAACATATACTAATAATTCTTTTTTTGTGTGTGTGTGTGTGTGTGGTACGCGGGCCTCTCACTGTTGTGGCCTCTCTGTTGCGGAGCACAGGCTCCGGACGCGCAGGCTCAGCGGCCATGGCTCATGGGCCCAGCCGCTCCGTGGCACGTGGGATCCTCCCGGACCGGGGCACGAACCCGTATCCCCTGCATTGGCAGGTGGACTCTCAACCACTGTGCCACCAGGGAAGCCCCCAATAATTCTTTTAAATGCACTAATCTCTTAAATTACGTAGAAGACAAAACGTGGAGTTCCAAACCAGAGTGAAAGTAATACTAGCTTTTAGATTAATAATTTTTAATGTATTAGTCTCTTAAATCATGCAGAAAATAAAAAGTGGAGTTATAAATCATTGCTGCAGTATTACCAGCTTTTATAATTGCTCAAGTCTTTACCTTCACTGAGATCTTTGTCTCTTCATACAGCTCTGAGTTACTGTATAGTATCCTTCCATTTTAGCCTGCAGGACTCCCTTGAGCATTTCTTGCAGAGCTGGTTTAGTGGTAACAAACTCCCTCAACTTTCATTTATCTAGAAATGTCTTAATTTCTCCCTCGCTTTTAAGGGACAGTTTTGCCAGATACAGGATTCTTCGTTGACAGTTTTTTGGTTTTGTTTTTAGCACTTTGAATATATTGGCTCACTGACTTCTGACTTCCAAAGTTTCTGATGAGAAATCTGCTGATAATCTTATTGAGAATCCCTTGTGTATGATTATTTGTTTATCTCTTCCTGTTGTCAAGATTCTCTGTCTTTTGAAAGTCTGATTACAATGTATCTGGGTTAGGGTCTTTTTGAGTTCATCTTTCTTTGAGTTTCTTGGATGTTTATATTCATGTCTTCGTGAAATTTGGGAAGTTTTCATCCATTATTTCTTCAAATATTCTGTTTGCCCTTTTATCTCACTTCTGTTTCTGAGATTCCCACAATTCATGTGTTGGTCTGTTTTGTGGTATCCCACAGGTCTATTAACTTAGGCTCTGTCAACTTTTCTTCAGTCTTTTTTCTTTCTGTTCCCTAGACTTTATACTTTCTATTATCATGTCTTCAAGTTTGCTAATTCTTTATTCTACCTGCTCAAATCTGCCTTTGAATTCCTCTAGTGAATTTTCCATTTCAGTTGTACTTCTTAGTTCTAGATTACTTTAATGTTTTCTATCTCTTTATTGATTTTTCTGTTTTGTTCATACTTTGTCTTCTTGGCTTTATCCATGTATTCCTTTAATTCTTTGAGCATTTTTAAGACAGTTATTTTAAACTCTTTGTCTAGTAGATCTGCCATCAGGTCTTTTCAGCAGCAGTCTGTTGATTTATTTTTTCCTTTGAATGGGCCATACTGTACTGTTTCTTTCTATGCTTTGTGATTGTGTTGTTGTTGAAAACTGGACAGTTGAATGTAATAATGTGGTAGTTCTAGAAATCAGATTCTCCCTCTTCCTCAGGGTTGGCTGATTTTTTACTATCCTTTTTTTTTTTTATATTGTTGGAGGCTGTATCTGTGCCAAGGATCAGCTTGAGGTGTAAACTTAAGGTCTTCTTAGGTCTTTTCTGAATCTTTCCCTTTCCCTGGGCATGCATGGTGACTTTCTATGTTCTTTTTTTAAAAAAAAAATTTTATTTTATTTTCCAGCTTTATTGAGATACAATTGACATTCAGCACTATATAATTTTAAGGTGTACAGCATAATAATTTGACTTACATATATTGTGAAATGATCATGATAATAAGTTTAGTTAGCATCCATCATCTCCTATAGATACAAAAAGAAAAAAATATGTTTTTTCCCTTGTATTGAGAACTCAGAATCTATTCTCTTAACAACTTTCACATATAGCATACAGCAGAGTTAGCTATAGTTATCATGTTGTACGTTACATCTCTAGTACTTATTTATCTTGTAACTGGCAGTTTGTACATTTTCACAGCCTTCATCCAATCCTCCCTCTCCACCCTACCACTTCTGGTAAACTCTTTTCCTCTGTCTGACTTATTTCACTTAGCATAATGCCCTGAATTCCCATCCATGTTGTCTCAAATGGCAGAATTTCCTTCTTCTTTTATGGCTGAAATATATATCATATATATATATATATATATATATATATATATATATATATATGCCACAACTTCTTTATCCATTCATCCCTCAGTGGACAATTAGGTTGTTTCCATGTTTTTCCTATTGTAACCAATGCTGTTATGAACATAGGGGTGAAGATATCTCTTCAACATAGTATTTTCATTTCCTTTCAATATATTCCCTGAAGTGAAATTACTGGATCAGATAGTAGTTCTAGTTTTAAGTTTTTGAGGTTCCTCTATATTGTTTTCCATAGTGGCCGCATCAATTTACAGACCCACCAACAATGCACAAGTGTTCCCTTTGCTCCACATCCTCACCAGCATTGTTATCTCTTGTCTTTTTGATGATAGCATTCTAACAGACATGTGGTGATGTCTCATTGTGGTTTTGATTTCCATTTCCCTTAGGATTAGTGATATTGAGCATGCATGGTGACTTTTCTAATTTCCTCTTACATGTGCAGTTGCTTTTGAATATCCTAGTCTTTCATATCTGATTCCCAGAGGAAAACAAAAAAATAAGGAGGGGGTAAAAAAGGGCGCCAGCCCTTTTAATCCCCTAGGAGTCATGTCAGCCAGAGGTGAAGGAGCCTGCAACAATGGGGGAGGTACAACAACAATGACTGTCCACCCCTTTCTCTGCACCTCTGAGATCAGAAGTAGCAATCAGCAATCAGACCATAGATCCCTGGTATTTGTAGAACAGGGTCATACAATAGTTTTTGCCCTCTGTGATGTTAATTTTGTATGTTAACTTGACTAGACAAAGGGATGCCCAGATAGTTGAATTACACCTCCAGCTTTAATGGTTTTCCAGCTTGCAGACAGCAGATTGTGGGACTTCTCAGCCTCTGTAACCACATGAGCCATTCCTATAATAAATCTCCTCTTATTTTAGCTGTATCTATCCATATCCTATTGGTCCTGTTTCTCAGGAGAACCCTGATTAAAATGCCCACCCTTGCTCCCATAAGTTGCATTCTAGCTGCTCCTGGAACACCTGCACACCTGCCTGCCATGAGGCTGGTGTTTGAAGAGGGGTAGCAGCTACTGTGCTAAGAGCTAAAATTGACTGAAATTAACCACAATTTACCATCCAAGTCTTTCCCTGAAAGTTTCAAGCCTTCAACAGACTCTAGAGTTCCAAAATAGTTACATCAGACAGCTTCTGCCAGTACAATTTTTGTCTAGGTGGGGAGACAAATTCCTCAGGCTTCCTACTCTGCCATCTTCCCAGAATCCCAGGAATAATGATTCTTACAACTATGGAGTCTAAATCTCCTTTTCAAGCATTCAACCTTCCCACATTTATTTTCTGGGAAGTGAAAGCCCTACTTTTTAGAAGAAGGGACTAGAGACAAACTGAATTAAGGTTAGCCACCCAGAGAAAATATCCAAAATCTTCCCTTAAAATATCTAATTTTTCTTCCTCATTAATAAAAAAAAAGTTACTGTATATTCTTCAAAAGGCAACTGCAGTTTACATTAATCACTGGCATTTTAAGAGCCTGACCCTGAGATAAAATATCTGCACAGGTAAATAAAATAAAATAATAAAATAAAATAAAATAAAATAATAAAATATGTTGTATATTTTATCAAATATAAAGCTATTATGAGGAATGGTTTTCATAACATTCTTTTTGAAACTTGAGCACTATAATACAAATGTTTTGATCCAATTGGGTATATTAAGTAGATATAGTGGCTGTGAAACTTGTAACAGAAAATATACTCAAGCTGCCAATAGTAGTTATTAAAGTATGTCTCTCTCCACTGCAATAATCAATTTGGTCTTCTCTTTAAATATCAAATTAGGGACTACTTGTACAAAATAGAATGATTTTGATTATGTCATTTTTTTAGATGAATTTTTATTGTGTGAAAAATCATACTTATTGTTTACCGTGGTGTGCTGACAGTCAATGCGCTCTGAGTCCCCTAGATCTGGTCACTCAGTCTCTGCTGACATTCGGTCCTCTTCACCCCCCAAGTACTGGGTCGCTTGAACATCTATCATTGCTATGGATTAATTGCTTGATTTTGTGGTTTATTATTTGGTAGTGAAATTTTATAAACTCTCCTAATTGTAAGTTCTTCAAGGATAAGGACTACGACTTCCATTTCCTGTACAAATGTCCCCACGTTACCAAATAACAATCAACATAGGGCTTCCCTGGTGGCGCAGTGGTTGGGAGTCCGCCTGCCAATGCAGCGGACGCGGGTTCGTGCCCCGGTCCGGGAGGATCCCACATGCCGTGGAGCGGCTGGGCCCGTGGGCCATGGCCGCTGAGCCTGCGCGTCCGGAGCCTGTGCTCCGCGGCGGGAGAGGCCACGACGGTGAGAGGCCCGCGTACCGCCAAAAAAAAAAAAAAAAAAGATGGTGTTGACCAAATTACTCATGTGAGGATCACATTAGATATCAGTTTACTGCATCTATGAAAATAATATTTATTCCAGCTTCTTGACAATGGTTCATTACAACTTTCTTGAACTTTATTTCTTTTCTCTTTCTGATGACCTAAATCAAGCAACTATAATTAAAATTTTAATAAAGAAAAGGAAAGATATTCCAAATAACAGAGCATACAGCATTATATAGATAAATATATCTGAATAGTTGACTAACATTTATTTTTTATTAGGTGATTTGCATTATTTCAGCACAACTTTGGCTCAGTCTGATTAATATGATCAGTTCTCCCTTCCCTTCATTCTAAGAAACAGAGGTTGTAAAACAGACACCTAACTAGTTTTCTTAAGGGACATATGAGAAAATAGTTATTGGAGTCCTAATGGCCCATTTGGCTTGCTTTCAAGTCCATACATTCTCCTTTTACATTCTTACTTTTTTCTTATTCCCACAAATCAATTTCTGCATTCATCATGGGGTATATGGAGAGTAATGTTGTCATAGTTTTGTGCTCATGTTCGCAAGCCAGCTTTGAGATCCTTGATAAAAGGTACCATCACAAGCTCAAACTATTTTTCTTTTATTACTAAGCAACACAAATAAATATTGTTCCAAAGAGTGAGAAAGATTGTAATATAAATGCATTGATAAGCTCCACAAAATGGAAAAGAAAGAATCTATGGATGGGCAAATGTGCTGCATTCAGGGTCATTGGGAGTCTCACATTCATTTTTAAAGGGATTTGGGTACTAAAAACAAGTAGGAAGTCACATTTTTGGCAAATGTGAAGAAATTCAAATCCCTAACAGTGGTCAAAATTCTGCATTCACAAAAGCTGAGTGGGCTCTAAATTTGGCAAACATGCGATTTCAGCCCCTTTCAAAGAGGGGAAAAATGCTTTAAAAGGCTAAAAAGCAAAAGCATCTTGGACATTAAATAGTTTTTTTTTTCCCAAAATAAAGACTCTGATGAGTTATGTGTAAAGGAATCAGAAACACATGGATTAAGCTTTACTTAAAACAAACATAGGTTTAAATGTGGAGAGAAAGCCATAAGCAAAGTCTGTTAAGAGCTTCTTTCAATCCCAAATATTTGCAAAAAGTGTTGGTTTTTCCAGCACATCACAATTTTTCTATATCTAGTTTGATGGTATCATTCACTAGAAATTGCCATTTACCTAGTATTTTTCTGGCCGCCATATGGCTGCCATTTGCTCTCTATTGCTCATCTTCCCCAAATCATAAATGATTGTTCTCTATGCCATGCGAATGCTCATTTACAAAAGCAGACTCACAGAGCTGCAGATAGGCAACTCCATGCTTTTGAATTTGAGGCATGTTCTGTGCCTGAACAGTCCCTATAAACATTACCAGGTGTATCTTATAGGCATTGTTTCTAGAATGGCCATCTCACTATGTTTTCTGATGCTTCTCCAGCCACTCTGGCTAAATTGGTTTCATGTGCCATTCTCTCTAGATTTGTGGAAGGCTGGTTTTTCTCTGGCAGTGGGTGACACTTTCCTGGCCCAGCAATTACATGCCTAGGAGGTTTCTACTCTTGCATGAAGGCGAATTCTGGCCAGAGGAGCCTGGCTGACATGCTGGAGGCTCAAATCCTCCAGACACACAGAGCATAGACAGAGAGCAACTGGCGCCATGCTGCACATTCCCACCCATCTTCAGCATTCCCAGCACATTAGGGTGAGTCAAAGGTCTTCCCTTTGTTTTCAACAAGTGAAATTAGGTCTCAATGATCTAAATGCTGAGTTAGAGTTCAGCTCATGGAGAAAATGGGGAGAATTGGAATACAATTGTCCGAGTTAAATAATTAAAGCAGTGGGTCTCTAACTTGACAGTGCACTGGCATGGCCTAGGAAGCTTAAACCATCCCGATGTCCGGGTCCCATGCCCAAGAATTCTGACACAATTGACCCCGTATGTAGCCGGAACATCTAGATTTTTAAAAATTCTCCAGATGATTCAACTGCGCATCCAAGGTAGAGAAACTCTCAACTAGGGCTTCAGGGTTGATTATCATAATGAAGCTAAGTATTGGTATAGAATCATGGTGTTCAAACCCGGCTGCATATTAGAATCACCTCTGCTGATTTTTAAAACTATAATGCTAATGGCCACTCCTGGAATTTCTGTTTAGTTATATAATATTTACGATGGTCTAAGCTCTGTTCTAAATGTGAGGTATATACACACACCACTTATTATGCTCTGGTCTACGTGTGTTCTAAGCTATTGGTCTAAGCTCTATTCTAAGTGGATATATACATAACAAGCCTATAAACTAGGTACCTGCAGTATCTACCTCCAAAATGGGCCCCAGTGACCTTTGCTTATTGACACAAAGGTATCGTCTCCTCCCAAGCTGAATCAGTGTTGGTCTGTATGACCAATGGAATACTGCAGGAGTGATGGTGTATGACCTTAAAGGCTAGGTCATAAAATGCATTGCAAGTTCCACCTTGGTCTCTTGGGTCATTTGCTTTGGAGGAAGTCAGACAGCATGCCATGTGGACTCTCAAGCAGTCCAGAGAGAGGCCTTTGTGGAGAAAATCTGAAGCTTCCTGCCAATAATACCATTGGCACCATTTTGTCATTCATGTGAGCAAATCACCTTGCAAATGGGTCCTCCAGCCCTAATCAAGCCATCAGATGACTGCAGCCCTGGCTTAGAGAAACCCTGAGCTGAAACTGCCCAACCAAGCTGCTCCTGCATTCCCACCCAGAAAAACCATGAGAGATCTTAAGCCCTGAGTGTTTGGGGTGATTCATTATGCAGCATTAATATGATACCATTATGATTTCTATTTTACAGTTGAGGAAACTGCATCATGGAGAAATTAAGTAACTTACTTAAGATTACACAGCTATAAAGCGTATGTATTTGGGAACTAAATTAGGTGATTTATCCCAAAATCTGTGCTCTTAAAAATGATGCAGTAAAGTCACTCATGAATTTGTTAAGAAACTCTTGATGGAGAAGAAGTTAAAATGGCAATGATAAGCCAAAAAAAGTTGATTCATGCAAATATCTGACATATTTTGCATGCATTGTCAATTGTTTCAAAATTATTAGATTATCAAAATCTTATCCTTCCCATAGCCATCCTACACTTTCTCTTATTTCCTTTAGCACATGGCTTTGAAGGAGCTCTCAGAGTCTCATCCACTCCAGCCCTGTGGATTTTTTTACCAATACACCAAAACACGGACTATGGAGTCTATCTTCAGGTGGATCAACAAATATTTCCTCATATCTAAATTTTTTTTCTGCTTTAACTTAAACCTTCGTTTAGGTTTTTGCAATCTTTGAGAACTAAACAGCTGTTTATATTTTAAAGAAATCCTTCCACATGGTTTAGGGAAAGTCCAGATGTTTAAGAGGCAAAAGGACTTTTCCTCGGTCTTTGCTGTGTGACTTTGGGCAAAGTATTGGGTGCCCAGGTGTCATTCTTAGGGATGCTGATTAAAGTCCTGGGATGGAGCCTAGGCATTCTGGGTCTTTTTAAAGCTCCCTATGTAACTCAATGTGCAACCAGAATTGTAAACTACTGATGTAACCTCTTTCAGTCTCAGTCTCCTTACTTGTTAAGTACAGGTAATAATAATACTGAGCCCTTGGTGTTTTATTCTGTTTTTTTTTTTTTTTTTTTTTTTTTTTGCTTGTTTTTTTGTGAGGATCAAGGTTAAGCAGGGAACAAGTGCCTCTTAAAGCAACAGGACAAATACGTCATTTCTAGCGAAGCACTATTTTAGTTGAAAATGAAAAAGTAGCACTAAAAAGAAATGAACTATCAAGTTATGAAAAGACACGAGGGAAACTTAAATTACTATTACTAAGTGAAAGAAGCCAATCTGAAAGCCTACGTACTGTATAATTCCAACTATATGACATTCTGCAAAAGGCAAAACTATGGAGACAGTAAAAAGGTCAGTGGTTGCCAGGGGTTAGGAGGGGACGAGAGATGAATAGGCAGAGCACAGATTTTTAGGGCAATGAAACTAGTCTGTATGATGCTGTAATGGTGGACGTATTTCATCATGTATTTGTCAAAATTATAGATTGTACGGCACCAAGAGTGTAAACTGTGGACTTTGGGTGCTAACAACACATCAGTGTATGTTCATGAGTTATAACAATGTACCACTCTGGTGGGGGACATTGAAAATGGGGACGGTTATACATGCAGGGATCGTGGTAGGAAGCATATGGGAGATCTCTGTACTTTCTGCTCATTTTTGCTGTGAACTTAAAACATCTCTAAAAATAATTAAGTTTATTTGAGAAAAAGAGTAGATGTATTAGAAACTAGATTTTAAATTGCTCAGATTTTAAAGATGAAACATTAGACTTAAGTAGAATGTTGGACTTCTAAATGGGCTGCTTTGGATTATACTCCCTGATCATGAATAAATAATTTAATTTCTCTCCATTTGAGGTGACTTAGTGGAGGTATTAGTTTTCTATTCCAGTTTATTAGCATTTAGGGATCAGGAGAGGTGTATGAGTTTCCTAGGGGATGTCATTAAAAACTACCACAAACTGGCTGGCTTAAAACAACAGAAATCAATTCTCTCACAGTTCTTGAGGCTAGAAGTCTACGATCAGTGTGTCAACTGAGTCACGCTCTTAGGGGAGGATCCTTCCTTGCCTCTTTCAGCTTCTGCAGCCTCAGGCGTTCCTTGGTTTGTGGCTGCATAGATCCAATCTCTGCTTTCCTCGTCACATGGCTCTCTTCCTGTATCTTCACGTGGCTATATTCCTACAAGGGCACCAGTCACATTGAATTAGGAGCATGTTATACTCCAGTATGACTTCATCTTAATTAATTACATCTGCAACAATCCTAATTCCAAATAAGGTCACATTCTGAGGTCCTAAGGGTTAAGACTGCAGGGGTGTCGGGGGCAGGGCACAAGTCAACCCATAACAAGAAGATACACGACACAAGATATGCTCACAGATCTTGGTTCACTGAAGAGATGTGCTAATAGGTGTCTGTCCAGAGATGGCTTCAATTGTTTCCAATCTGGGTGGTAGTTAGCCCAGCTATTAAAAGGCATCCAATTCCTTTCATAAGAGCATGATATCAATAGTTGTAGTGTAACTAGGCTGATATCTGTGTCCTCACTTTGCCTCACTTTGGATTCTTGGCACCTTTGAACCTTCACTTAATTAGATGAGAAAGTGGGGTCATACATTCATTTTAATTGCAAATTTAAAAAAAAGATACGTACCCCTGATGCTATCCCTTTGAAAACACGAGGGATTAACACACATTGCTAGTATCTCTGTCATGTTGCAAACTTTCTGTACTACACAAACTCCTAGCAAACCTAAAAGCTTTCATACAGATGAAGCCAGTTTTGTAAATTAATATCTGATTTAAAAAGAGAGCCTTTAAATACACAAGCCCTTCCCTAGTTCCCCTTCCAGAGAATAGAGAAGCTCTGAACTTGTTCCTAATCTGAAGGACCCATCAGACCAGCACAAAATGGGTATTATTTTTGGCTACTGTGGTATGGATGTTTATCCATCACATAGAAAGTTAAAATGACCTGTATATACTTTTGAGAATGTCAAGAATGATTATCTGGGCTGTATGAGAGTGACGGCAATGTTTCACAAAGCACAATGAGACCTAATAAATGGTAAAAGCTCTTTTCTTCAGAAAGTGTGGTATAAGTAGGGGCTTTTAGATAAACTGTCTTACTGAATCTTCTCAAGGTACTGTTGTGTCAAAATAATCAACAAATATTTATTGAGTTCCTCTACAGCACACAAGAGTCTTATATGCAACATACCGCATACAACAGTCAAGGAGTTCTTTATGAGATTTAAGGCTCTTCTTGTGAAATATCTGGAGAATTACTTGCTTTTGATTGCATTCTCCTCTGAAGAGTTCTTTGACTCTGGTATCCCCTGTTTCAGGTGATAGAGAACCACTTCCCAGACTCCCAAATGAATAAACTTGGAGAAAACCTTCAAAGCTTCCAAGATCCTTTATGCTCTGGCTTCTACCTCACTCATATGCCTCTTTTCCTACAACTCCTCTCCTTTATTTGATGCTCCAATCTGCAGAATGTCTAAATCAGACCATGTCATATGTCCATCTTTTTTTCCAAACCATTTTCTCTGCTTTGAATGGCCACTCTTTTTCTATGACCAAGGGGAAAAATCAAAGTACCCATTAAAAAGCAGCTGAAGTGTTATATCTCTGTAAAACTTTCTCTGATTTCCCCAGGATTAGTAATATATATTTTTTAAAGTTAAACATTTTAGAGTGGGTCTAAGTGAAGAGGAAAAGTCTTCTATTAGTTCCTTAGATCCTCAGGCCCACTTCCAAGAGCAAACCATGTTTAACTTGTTTGTGTTTAGATTTGTTATTTATTGCCACATTTCTAAGTAAAGTTGATTTATCACTCTTCTGAATTATTTTTTGACCACTGCTGTGAAAGAAGAGGATTCAGCTCTTATGTTCTTTCCTACCTTCCTAATACCCCTAAATTTTTCAGTTACATTTTTTCTGTTGCCATTTAGGTTCATCTACTATTTTTATAACTTTGATGTTTGTAAAATCTCTAGTTTCAGTCCCATCAACTTTAGGCAAATATGTCTTGAATCCCTGGTTTGTAAAATGAGAAAATTATGACTCCTATACTCACCTCCATTTTTCCTTCACTCTCCATTTTCTTACTTCTTTCACAGAAACCATTACTTCTACATTATCAAGTTTTATAATATGTATACAGAAGATGTATTTAAGTTTCTAGATTTTGTATAAAATATTTTGTCACAATTAGAAATCAATAAAAGAGAGTTTGCTTCCAGTAACGGCACCCTAGGTAATTCATACCAAGGAGGTAAATCCAGCATTTGGGGCCGTTTCTCCCCTAGGGGTAGGTTCTAATTCAAACATAGATTGCTTAGAAGATGAGCTAGACTTTTAAAAATAGTCTTCCCAAGCTACAGGATAAAAATTAGAGCTCAGGATTTGCAAACTGGATGAGCCTGGTAAACCACTGAGATTTTGACTTGGGACTCTGAAGGGCTATACTCTAGGAAAAACAGTGAACCAGAAATAGGATGGAACTGGAGCCCAGCTCTGGAAACATCTCAGTTCTTCAGAAGTAGACATAAATTCTCCCTGGAGAAATATAACATTATCTTAGACATCAAATTAATTCTATATTTTTTCATAGACAATGTCTAGCACTCAAATAAAAATAGGAAAAAGGAGATAAAAATTGACTTAAGAAGAAGAAGAAGGAAGAGGGAAACGAGGGGAAGAAGAGGAAGAGGAGAGAGAGGAGGAGGCGGCAAAATATAAACAACATACAATAGATACAGACTCACAGGGATTCAGAAATAGTTATGAGACACAAACTTTAAAATAATCATGCTTAATGTGTTCAAGGAATTAAAAGACAAGATTGAGAATTTCAGCAGAGAAGTGGAAACCGTAAAAGGGGAAAATCAATACACAGTACTTAGAATATGTTGACTGCAAAATATTTTTTTGCAAAGGATTGCAAAATATTGTTTACTATAAAACCAACTAGTGTGGTCGGAGATAAAATAATTTCTATGCCTTTAGAGCGGTGCCACTCAAATAGAAAAATGTTACAAGGACACGAATGAGTGAAACCTCTTTTCTTTCACCATATGTGAATTCTTCACAGCACTTGAATTCCTGCAAACCATGCCAAATGTTTGGTTGCTTCATGATATAGATTATAATTAGCTTATAAAATGTAGGTTTTATCCTATAGTTTCTGACTGTCATGCTTTTTGTTTTGTTTTTTACTGAGAAGAGAAATATATACCACCTTTACTACATGAATGGGCTATCCCAACTTCTTAATTACATTATTCAGTTAAATGTGTAATATTTTCATTTTGAAAATTCTTTTTTCTCTGAGGAACAGATATTCATGTTCAAGCTTGGACTTAATGTTTTCTTTGCTGTGTAGTTATCTCCCAGTATTCTTCTGTGCACTGAATTAGCTCCCTTCTCTCTTCAACTCTATGTTCTTTTTTCGTATTCTTTTCTTGTTTTGCTACTTTATTCTCATATAATTTTTACAACAGTGGTGCATGGGAGATAAACTTTCTAAGTCTTTGCATTTTTGAAAATGCAGAATGCGTACTTCTAGGATCATCTTATTAGTTACACTATTCTGAAATTTTTAACATAACGTATCTGGTTTTGCTTTTTTCCCCCTATTTATACAGCTCAGCACGTAATGTGAAGATTGATAATATTACAACTTTTCCTTCTTAGATTATTTCTTTTGTTCATTTTCTCTTTTTCACTTTTGAAATTTTTATTAAACAGATATTGGATGTATTAAATTCATCTTACAAATCTTATAATTTTTTCTTTTTTTCAGGTTTAATTTTTCTACTGAAGTATAGTTGATTTACAATATTGTGTTAATTTTTACTGTACAGCAAAGTGATTCAGTTATACAACACATATATATTCATTCTTTTTTGATATTCTTTTCCATTATGGTTTATCACAGGATATTGAATATAGTTTCCAGTATACAGTAGGACCTTGTTGTTTATCCATTCTATATATAAAAGCTTGCATCTGCTAAACCCAAACTCCCATCCATCCCTCCCCCACACCCCTCCCCACTGGCACCCACAAATCTGTTCTCTACATTTATGAGTCTGTTTCTGTTTTGTAGATAAGTTCATTTGTGTCGTATTTTAGATTCCACATATAAGTGATAGCATATGGTATTTGTCTTTCTCTTTCTGACTTACTTTACGTAGTATGATAATCTCTAGTTTTATCCATGTTGCTGCAAATGGCATTATTTCATTATTTTTTATTGTGACTTACTTTACATAGTATGATAATCTCTAGTTTTATCCATGTTGCTGCAAATGGCATTATTTCATTATTTTTTATTGCTGAGTAGTATTCCATTGTATATATGTACCATGTCTTCTTCATCCATTCATCAGTCAATAGATATTTAAGCTGTTTCCATGTCTTGGCTATTGTGAATAGTACTGCTATGAACAGCGGGGTGCATGTATCTTTTTGGATTATAGTTTGTCCAGATATATGCCCAGGAGTGGGATTGCTGGATCATATGGCAACTCTACTTTTAGTTTTTTGAGGAACCTCCATAATGTTCTCCATGGTGACTGCATCAACTTTCATTCCCACCAACAGTGCAAGAGGGTTCCCTTTTCTCCACACCCACTCCAGCATTTATTGTTTGTAGATTTTCTTATGATGGCCATTCTGACCAGTGTGAGGTGATACCTCATTGTAGTTTTGGTTTGCATTTCTCTAATAATTAGTGATGTTGAGCATCTTTTCTTGTGCCTGTTGGCCATCTGTAGGTCTCCTTTGGAGAAATGTCTATTTAGTTCTTCTGCCCATTTTTTGATTGGGCTGTTTGTCTTTTGTGTTGTTGTTGGAGTTGTATGATGTGTTTGTGTATTTTGGTTATTAAGCCCTTGTTGGTCGCATAGTCTGCAAATATTTTCTCCCATTCCAAAGGTTGTCTTTTCATTTTGTCTATGGTTTCCTTTGCTGTGCAAAAGCTTGTAAGTTTGATTAGGTCCCATTTGTTTATTTTGGCTTTTCTTTCTATTGCCTTGGGAGACTGACCTAAGAAAACATTGGTATGATTCATGTCAGAGAATGTTTTGCCTGTGTTCTCTTCTAGGAGTTTAATGGCGTTATGTCTTATGTTTAAGTCTTTAATCACTTTGAGTTTATTTTTGTGTATGGTGTGAGTGTGTGTTCTAACTTCATTGATTTACACGTGGCTGTCCAGATTTCCCACCAGCCCTTGCTGAAGAGACCGTCTTCTTCCCATTGTATATTCTTGCCTCCTTTGTGAAAGATTAATTGACATAGGTGTGTGGGTTTATTTCTTAGATCTCTATTCTGTTCCATTGGTCCAGAGTTCTCATATTTCTGTTCCAAAGAGGAAATCGTTTGGAAGTTGGTTTGCTAAGAATGGCATCTAAAAGGATCAATAGTCAGAAAACAGGAGCCTCAAGAATGCCTTGATATTATTTTTTAAGTAAGAAATATGAAAAAATATTTTAAAAGTCTAGTTTCCCCTTATGATTTCATTTTCACACTGGCTTTAATGTAAAACTATTTCAAGATACATTAAGATATATTTGGGAAAATTCTATGGCTACAATTTCCTTTATTATAAAATCTCCCTATCTACCCTCCCAGACAATCTTTAGAGGTTGAGGGTTGTTCTTAATGGACACAAGGCTCATGATTCACAAAATCTAGGTAAATATTTTAACTTTGACCAGTAAGAGCCCTTTCTCAACCTTTTAAAAGGGCTTATGGGCCCAACTGTTTAATTATAATTTTCAAAAATTCCACAAAAAATATTGAAGCTTATTAAGAGTACTTAGTTAAAGGAAGGAGCTAATAGCAGTGGATTTCAAAGAACAGAACCTGGTAGACTCTTGCTTTAGCTATAAAACATCCCACTGTCCTGCCCCAGGTATTATTTCATTAGTTGCCAAGTAGGTGTCTCTAGTGCTAGTCTTGTCCCTTCCCACCTATGCTCTTAGCTCACCAGAGTAATTCTTTCTACTTGAAAATCTGAACCCTCCCTGTGAAGAGGGAGAGAGTCGCAAACCAGATACCGAACAAAGTATAAACCTTAGTATTAGACCAGTAGTTCTCAAACTCTAGCATGCATCAGGTTCACCTGCAGGACTTTAAAAAACACAGATAGTTAGCCTTCTCTCCCCCCACCCCAAATCTCTGATTCATAGGTCTGGGATAGCATCCAAGAATTTGCATTTCTAACATGTTCTCAGGTGGTGCTGATGTTGCTGATAGGGGATAGCATTCTAAGAACAAGTGCATTAGAGTTCTACCAATGTGACAGATTTGGAGAATAGCTGAGTTTGAAACATTGCCCCTGAGTTCCCTGAAGGAGTAATAAAATCCTAGTAGGCCATTGGATAGCCAGGTTAGGAGCTAGAGGAATAGGTCAGTTTTGGAGATAAAAATTTGGATGCCAGCACATAAGAAATGCTATAAACTAAGCCATGGAGATGGGTAAACTTGTACAGGTAAAATGTATACAGTGAGAATAAATTAAAAAGAGAAGAAAGCTAACTAATCTTCCTGAAATTTGTTTTCATCATGTCACTTTTTGAAAAACTATAATTGCTTCCTATTTTTGACTATGTGGTTCTCAAAACTTTTAATCCAATATCTTACAGTATTCTTTGTAGACACAATAAAATGTTAGTACAATTAATTATGGTATAATATGAGGGATCCTTTGGCTACAATAAAATAATTATGGCTAGTACCTATTGATGGCTTCTTCTGTGCCAAGGACTCTTCTAAAAACTATACATATATATACACACATTATACTATAGGTATACATTTAATTCTATGAGATAGGTATTATTATTTCCACCATCATTCTCATCCTCATCTTCTTCCTCATTTTGTATATGAGGAGACTGAAGCACAGGTAAATAAAATAACTTCTTGAAGGTCTATACTAATAAGAGGTGGGGCTGGGATTCAATCGAAACTTACTCTGTCTCTAAGGTTTGTTTTCTTAGTTATTACACTGAACAGCTGCCATATCTGACTGTGATAAATATATGTGACCAAAAAATTAGAGCCCCAAGCACAAGCCTTTTTTAAAAACAAAGCAAAATGCAAGCTGTCACATTCCAAGTGATTGAATGGTTCTTTCACTCCTAACATCTTTTAGAATCAAGCTAGAAAGCAGTCATCAGCAGTCACCAAAAGTTTAAGAAAAGGTATGGGTTAAAAATAAAACACCACCACTGAGAATGAGATAATTTTATCTCCCTACTTACTTGTATAATGGAATTGAAAGAAAACACATACTTTTATACTAGTAGCAAAATGCTTTATCTAGCTGGGGGTTCTCCAGCTTTCTTCAGGATTGTATGGGAGTCAGGCATCCGTCTTATCACTATAGATTCATCTGCCTAAATGTCAAAGCCCACCATCACCTGGTCATACCATAGCTACTGATTCGCTTGTGTCCACTATTCTCCAAGGATATCTCTACTCCAGTTAGGAAGGGTTTTTTGTTTGTTTGCTTGTTTTGAATGTTTCTTTCTGTTTCTCTGTTTGATTAAGTGATTGTTTCTCACTGACCATGAACAGAAAGGCCCCTTTTCGATGTTTCTTGCCCTCAAGCCCGTCTCAAAGATCAGATCAGGTCATACTTTCTTCTGAACATTCCCTCATGGCTCTGATTCCCATTTATGTATCTCTTACCCTAAGTGTTACGACTCTGAATCACTCAAGTTTGATCTTGTTGCTTTATTAAGTCACAGGTAGGAATCTTCTTTCTTTAGCAAGATGGAAAGCTCTTTGAGGGTCTCGAACAAGGCTCACTTCCTAATATATGAAACAGTAATTAGCACCAGGCTGCATACACGCTCTACAAATAATTGTAAACTTTTAGATTTTTCCCAAGTGGATGAAGATGGGTGCTTATTATACATCAATTTTGCTTCTTTCTGCCTCCTCCAAAATGTACAGACAAAAAAAGCTGTTGAAATTCAACTAGTTAGAGAACAAATTAAGTGGGAAGCTTATCTACCAATTCTAATAAAATGTTTAAAATAATTAATAGGCCAAGCAAAAACTATTATTCTATCATGAAACTAGTTTATAATATTTGGGTTCTAAACAATACTTTGTATTATTTAAAATGTTTGCAAGAAAGAGAAGTCTTCTACCAGAAATGTATATGAGTAGCACAGAGAAGCTATTTTACTTTCAAAATAAGAGACTAAATATAATTTTGCTCATCTATTTAATTTTAACAGAATCTTAGTCATGTTCTGTCACTGAATCTGGATTATTTAAGAGTTACTGGAATTTTATGCTAATAGAAAATATGGCACATATGGTGAACAGAAAATGGAGGAACTTTATGTTTACCAAATGTTACAAAATGCAGAAATGCAGTACTATGCCTTAAATTCTCCCTTATTATTCACATTGTATTAGAAGGAATCACACTAGCTATTTTCGACAATTTCAAAATGTTGCAATCATCATCCCTTTGATGATACTGACCTAGAGTTTCTCAGGTATTAATTTGCCTCCAGCTGTTTCTTCTTATTTTGGTGACTGTTAGGTTGAAAATACTTAAGTGTAAACTGAATGAATGATACAAAGATGCTGAAACATTACCAAGATTCTTGAAGATATGTGTTGTCAATAAACAATTCCCCCATTAAGGTATCTTTCTGAACTCTAGCTGTCCTGTAAATCTACTTCTGGGTTATCTTCTATGTTTCTGCTTACTTTTGTGATCTGAGAGACATAGGAAGCAACAAAAGGACTTACTATTCTGGGCTGATTTCTGATTAACCACAAATATATAATTAAATGGAAGCACTGAGAATACATAGGTCAATAATTTCTTCAAAGAGGACATTTCAAACCCCACTTCTTTAATGAAAGTTTTCCTCAGCATCACAGCCTGGGATGTTCTCTCCTAGATCTGAATCCCCACATTTCTGGCAGAGTTTTGGGCAACAATTTAGTATTTAAAAATTAATTTTCTATCTATCTGTGACTTGTTTCTTCAATAAATATTTCAGTTCATTGAAGGTGTGAGAAATGTCTTTAGATTCCTGTTATAATAAAATGCTTAGTATAGTACCTGATACACTGTACACACATAATAAATAGGGTTGAGTAGAGGGTCATAAACAATAGTTTTGTTTCAGCCAACAGATTGGCAGGTAAACTTGAAATGTCCTTAATTGAATTATATGTTAAATATATAGGGGTGTTCGTATTTAAAGGAGTCATAGAAAAATTGGATCTTAGAGTTGGCATTAAAAAGCCATATAGGGCAGAGTCAAGATGGCGGACTAGGAGAATGCAGAATTCCCATCTCCACACAACTAGGGCACCTACGAGGCACTGGTGGGGGACCATGGACACCTAAGGGGTTTCTCCTGCCCACTTGGGCCCCCAGGAGCCTACTGAAATCCCGGGCCTGATCCTCTGCCCACTGAGTCCCCCTCCAGCTGGGCGGGGGTCCTGAGGGAGTGGGAGGGAGGGAAGGGAGAGAAAAGTAAAGGCCGGACCTCTGGGACCAGCACCCCTGAGAGGTGGCTGGGGGAGGGGAGGAGTTCCTACACTCAGCAGGACCCATCCATGGTTAGGGGTCCAGCAGGGATGGGGGAGACCCTGGAGGAGATGGTGGGGGAGGGGTGCAGAGCAACGGAACAGAACATGGGCCAGTGTGCTCCCTGTCCACTTGGGCATTGGGGAGCCTGTTGGGCTCCAGGCCTAATCCTCTGCCCTCGGAGCCTCCCTCCTGCTGCGCAGAGCCCAAGCCCCACCCCTATCCCCCCACCCAGGGCCCCACATGTACCCTCGGAGATGCTCTTTGAGACCCCCTCCAACTGGGCCTAAACCCCACCCACACACCCTCACGGCGGGCCTTACCTCCAAACTCTGGAACTCCACTCTCCAGGCCCTCCTTTCCATGTGCTGCCTCTCCACTTCCACAAAGGTCCTAAGCAGAGGCCCTGCCCCACGCTTGAACATTGCCCCACCTAGGCCCCGCCCCCAAGGTCTTTTCCAGCTGCCTGGGTCCTGAGCCTAGGCCCTGCCCCATGCTCAAATGTCACCCCCCCACCCGCCTAGGTCCCATCCCACCCTAAACCCCACCCCTGTCTAAGTTCCACCCCCACCTATACTCCGCCCCCATAGCCAAAGCCTTTTCTTTTTTCTTTTTTCCTCTTTTAGATTGGGGTTCTGTTTTACCTTGTTGATTCATTGTTGTTGATTTTCATATTTTTATTTTTCCTAATAAATGTTTTATTTTTCAAACTTTATCTTATTCTTTATACTTTGTTATTTTTCTCTCCTCCTGGCTAGCTTCCCCCGCCCACTTTTTGTTTCCTTTTTTCTGTTGTGGTCTTATTTTACGATTCATTGTTGTTGATTCATTTATATTTTTGTTTTTCCTAATAAATCTTTTATTTTTCTAATTTTATTTTATTCTTTATACTTTGTATTTTTCTCTCCTTTTGGCTTGTTCCCCCTGCCTTTTTCTTTTTCTTTTGCTGTTGTGGTTTTATTTTACCTTGTTGCAGTTGTTTCAATTACGTTTTTATTTTTCCTAATATATTTTTTATCTTTCTAATTTTATTTTGTTTTTTATTCTTTGTTACTGTACTGCTCCTTTCTTTTTCTTTCTTTTTTTTTTTTTTGCCATGCCACACAGCTTGCAGGATCTTGGTTCCCAGGCTGGAGGTCAGGCCCGAGCTCCTGCAGTGGGAGCTCCGAGTCCAAACTGTTGGACTAACAGAGAACCTCAGACCCTAGGGAATATTAATCGGAGTGAGGCCTCACAGAGGTCCTCATCTCAGCACCAAGACCTGGCTCTATCCAACTGCCTGCAAACTCCAGTGCTGGATACCTCAGGCCAAACAACCAGTAAGACAGGAATACAGACACACTCATCAAAAAAAAAAAAAAAAAAAAAAAAAAGAAACGACAAAAAAATATGTTACTCCAGTGCTGGATACCCCAGGCCAAACAACCAGTAAGACAGGAATACAGACACACTCATCAAAAAAAAAAAAAAAAAAAAAAAAAAAGAAACGACAAAAAAATATGTTACAGACGATGGAGCAAGGTAAAAATCTACAAGACCAAATAAATGAAGACAAAATAGGAAACCGACCTGAAAAAGAATTCAGAGTAATGATAGTAAGATGATCCAAAATCTCAGAAACAGAATGGAGAAAATACAAGAAACATTTAACAAGGATCTAAAAGAACTAAAGAGCAAACAAACAGTGATGAACAACATAGTAACTGAAATTAAAAATACTCTAGAAGGAATCAAGCAGAGTAACTGAGCAGAAGAACAGATAAGTGAGCTGGAAGATAAAGGGGTGGCAATAACTGCCAAGGAGCAGAATAAAGAAAAAAGAATGAAAAGAATTGAGGACAGTCTCAGAGACGTCATTAAATGCACCAATATTTGAATTATAGGGGTCTCAGAAGAAAAAGAGAAAAAGAAAAGGTCTGAGAAAATATTTGAAGAGATTATAGTTGAAAACTTCCCTAACATGGGAAAGCAAATAGTCAAGTACAGGAAGTGCACAGAGTCCCATACAGGATAAACCCAAAGAGAAACACACCAAGACACATATTAATCAAGCTATCAAAAATTAAATACAAAGAAAAAATATTAAAAGCGGCAAGGGAAAAGTAACAAATAACATACAAGGGAATCCCCATAAAGTTAACAACTAACTGATCTTTCAGTGGAAACTCTGCAAGCGAGAAGGGAGTGGCAAGATATATTTAAAATGATGAAAAGGAAGACCCTACAACAAAGATTACTCTACCTAGCAAGGATCTCATTCAGATTCGACAGAGAAATTAAAACCTTTACAGACAAGCAAAAGCTATGAGAATTCAGCAACACCAAACCAGCTTTACAACAAATGCTAAAGGAACTTCTGTAAGTGGGAAACATAAGAGAAGAAAAAGACCCACAAAACCAAACCCAAAACAATTAAGAAAATAGTAATAGGAACATACATTTTGATAATCACCTTGAATGTAAATGGATTAAATGCTCCAACCAAAAGACACAGACTGGCTGAATGGATACAAAAGAAAGACCTTTATATATGCTGTCTACAAGAAACCCACTTCAGACCTAGGGACACATACAGACTGAAAGTGAGGGAATGGAAAAAGATATTCCATGCAAATGGAAATCACAAGAAAGCTGGAGTAGCAATACGCATATCAGATAAAATAGACTTTAAAATAAAGACTCTTACAAGAGATAAGGAAGGACACTATATAATGATCAAGAGATCAATCCAAGAAGAAAACATAACAATCATAAGTATTTATGCACCCAACATAAAAGGTGTAGGAGCACCTCAAAACATAAGGCAAATGCTAATAGCCATAAAAGGAGAAATTGACAGTAACACAATAATAGTGGGGGACTTTAACACCCCAGTTACACCAATAGACAGAACATCCAGACAGGAAATAAATAAGGAAAAACAAACTTTAAATGACACAATAGACTAGATAGACTTAATTGATATTTTGAGGACATTCCACCCAAAAGCAGAAGAATACACTTTCTTCTCAAGTGCACACAGAATATTTTCCAGAATAGATTACATTTTGGGTCACAAATCAAATCTTGGAAAATTTAAGAAATTTGAAATCGTATCAAGCATCTTTTCTGACCCAACACTATGAGATTAGAAATCAATTACAGGAAAAAAACCGTAAAACAAACAAATATATAGAGGCTAAACAGCGCACTGTTAAATAACCAAGAGATCACTGAAGAAATCAAAGAGGAAATCAAAAAATACCTAGAAACAAATGGCCACGAAACCATGACGATCCAAAACCTATGGGATGCAGCAAAAGCAGTTCTAAGAGGGAAGTTCATAGCAATTCAAGCCCACCTCAAGAGACAAGAAAAATCTCAAATAAACAATCTAACCTTACACCTAAAGCAACTAGAAGAAGAAGAACAAAGAAAACCCAAAATTCGTAGAAGGAAAGAAATCATAAAGATCAGAGAAGAAATAAATGAAATAGAAACAAAGAAAACAATAGCAAAGA
>NC_041231.1:99430932-99440099 GCF_002837175.3 Physeter macrocephalus
CAAAATTGATAAACCTCTAGCCAGACTCATCAAGAAAAAAACGGAGAGGACTCAAATCAATAAAATTAGAAATGAAAAAGGAGAGATTACAAATGACACCACAGAAATACAAAAGATCACATGAGACTACTATAAGCAACTATATGCCAATAAAATGGACAACCTGGAAGAAATGGACAAATTCTTGGAAAAGTACAACCTTCCAAGAATGAACCAGGAAGAATTAGAAAATATAAATAGACCAACCACAGGTAATGAAATTGAAACTGTAATTAAAAATCTTCCAACAAACAAAAGTCCAGGACCAGATGGTTTCACAGGCGAATTCTATCAAATATTTAGAGAAGAGTTAACACCTATCCTTCTCAAACTCTTCCAAAAAATTGCAGAAGGAGGAACACTCCCAAACTTGTTCTACGAGGCCACCATCACTCTGATACCAAAACCAAAAATATCACAAAAAAAGAAAATTATATACCAATATCATTGATGAACATAGATGCAAAAATCCTCAACAAAATACTAGCAAACAGAATCCAACAACACATTAAAAGGATCATACACCATGATCAAGTCAGGTTTATCCCAGGGAGGCAAGGATTCGTCAATATACTCAAAACAATCAATGTGATAACCCATATTAACAAATTAAAGAATGAAGACCATATGATCATCGCAATAAATGCAGAAAAAGCTTTTGGCAAAATTCAACACCCATTTATGATAAAAACTCTCCAGACAGTGGGTATAGAGGGAATCTACCTCAACATAATAAAGGCCATATATGACAAACCCACAGCAAACATCATTCTCAATGGTGAAAAACTGAAAGCATTTCCTCTAAGATCAGGAACAAGACAAGGATGTCCACTCTCACCACTATTATTCAACATAGTATTGGAAGTCCTAGCCACAGAAATCAGAGAAAAGAAAGATATAAAAGGAATCCAAATTGGAAAAAAAGAAGTAAAACTGTCACTGTTTGCTGATGACATGATACTATACATAGAAAATCCTAAAGATGCCACCAGAAAACTACTAAAACTAATCAATAATTTTGGTAAGGTTGCAGGATACAAAATTAATGCACAGAAATCTCCTGCATTCCTATACACTAACAGCAAAAGATCAGAAAGAGAAATTAAGGAAACAATCCCATTTACCTTCACAGCAAAAAGAATAAAATACCTAGGAATAAACCTACCTAAGGAGGCAAAAGACCTGTACTCAGAAAACTATAAAATACTAATGAAAGAAATCAAAGGTAACATAAACAGATGGAGAGATATACCATGCTCCTGGATTGGAAGAATCAATGTTGTGAAAATGACTATACTACCCAAAGCAATCTACAAGTTCAGTGCAATTCCTATCAAATTACCAATGGCATTTTTCACAAAACTAGAAGAAGAAATTTTACAATTTGTATGGAAACACAAAGGACCCAAAATAACCAAAGCAATCTTGAGAAAGAAAAACGGAGCTGGAGGAATCAGGCTCCCTGACTTCAGACTATAGTACAAAGCTACAGCAATCAACACAGTATGGTACTGGCACAAAAACAGAAATATAGATCAATGGAACAAGATAGAAAGCCCAGAGATAAACCTACACACATATGGTCACCTTATCTTTGACAAAGGAGGCAAGAATATACAATGGAGAAAAGACAGCCTCTTTCAATAAGTGGTGCTGGGAAAAATGGACAGCTGCATGTAAAAGAATGAAATTAGAACACTCCCTAACACCATACACAAAAATAAACTCAAAATGGATTAAAGACCTAAATGTAAGGCCAGACACTATAAAACTCTTAGAGGAAAACATAGGCAGAGCACTCTATGACATAAATCACAGCAAAATCCTTTTGACCCACCTCCTAGAGTAAGGGAAATAAAAACAAAAATAAACAAATGGCACCTAATGAAACTTAAAAGCTTTTGCACAGCAAAGGAAACCATAAACAAGACCAAAAGACAGCCCTCAGAATGGGAGAAAATATTTGCCAATGAAGCAACTGACGGAGGATTAATCTCCAAAAATATACAAGCAGCTCATGCAGCTCAATATGACAAAAAGAAACAACCTGATCCAAAAATGGGCAGAAGACCTAAATAAACATTTATCCAGAGAAGACATACAGAGAGCCAACAAATGCGTGAAAAGATGCTCAACATCACTAATCATTAGAGAAATGCAAATCAAAACCACAATGAGGTATCACCTCACACCAGTCAGAATGGCCATCATCAAAAAAATCTACAAAGAATAAATGCTGGAGAGGGTGTGGAGAAAAGGGAACCCTCTTGCACTGTTAGTAGGAATGTAAATTGGTACAGCCACTATGGAGAACAGTATGGAGGTTCCTTAAAAAACTAAAAGTTGAACTACCATATGACCCAGCAATCCCACTACTGGGCATATACCCTGAGAAAACCATAATTCAAAAGGAGACATGTACCACAATGTTCATTGCAACACTATTTACAATAGCCAAGACATTGAAGCAAACTAAATGTCCATCAACAGATGATTGGATAAAGAAGATGTGGCACATATACACAATGGAATATTACTCACCCATAAAAAGGAAAGAAATTGAGTTATTTGTAATGAGGTGGATGGACCTAGAGTCTGTCCTACAGAGTGAAGTAAGTCAGAAAGGGAAAAACAAATACCGTATGCTAATGCATATATATGGAATTTTAAAAAGCGGAAGTGATCAACCTAGTAGCAGGGCAGGAATAAAGACGCAGATGTAGAGAACGGACTTGAGGGCACGCGGGGTGGGGAAGGGGAAGCTGGGATGAAGTCAGAGAGTAGCACTGACGTATATACACTACCAAATGTAAAATAGCTAGCTAGTGGGAAGCTGCTGCATAGCACAGGGAGATCAGCTCGGTGCTTTGTGTCCACCTAGAGGGGTGGGATAGGGAGGGTGGGAGGGAGACACAAGAGGGAGGGGATATGGGGATATATGTATACATATAGCTGATTCACTTTGTTGTACATCAGAAACTAACACAACATTGTGAAGCATTTAAACTCCAATAAAGATGTGAAAAAAAAAAGCCATATAGTGTAGTTTCCAACCCGCATAAACATTCCCCTCAAAAATGTTCTTTAAAATGGGCATTGAGCCTCTGTTGAAAACCTCCAGTGAAAGAAAAAAAAGCTATTACACCGGAGTCTGAAAAATTCCTGTCTTCCTTTTGTGAAGATTCCGTAAAGCAAAGCATCATTTTAAATCTACCTTTTAGAAAAGAATTTGAATTTTTAACACATTTATTTAAATCTACCCCTTCTTGAACCACAGACTACATTGTACTTGCTTACATGATCCTCAGTCAAATACAATTTCCTGAAATATTGAGATAGTTCAAAAGTCCTTTTGAACAACCAGAGATTTATAGTTGCCAGTTAATAGTGTGAGAATTAGCCAGCATGAAGACAATATTTACAACCACCAATGAAGTGATTGCTGCCTCCAGAAATGAAGGAACAATGTACTCTCTTGGGAAGGAGTCTCGGGTAGCTCCGTGGAGCCACAGGTGGAATGCAAATTTGGAAAATTGTGCTGCCAATAATGCTTCAGCTGGAGAAAAATCTGTCGTAAGATGCTTATCAGACATCCTTTTATTGTCTCCATAACAATGGAGAGCAGTTCCACAAGCAGTCATTTTGCATGCCATTCTGAGCAGGACAGAGGTTGCCAAATAATAAAAAAGAAGAAGAATACAGGAATGCACCATGGGAGAGTATCCAGCAGGAAGATGATGTGGAGTTATCAGGGTCAGGATGAAACTGGGAGGAGTGGGAGGGAATGGTGATGAAGATGTTACCTGGTTTGCACCCACCTTACTTCCCTGATTCATCTTAAGTCATTTGAAATAAGATCTATTTTAAATGTGCTGTATTAAGGACAATGATTCACCCTGAAAGGATTTTTTTAATTGGTATTATTGTTTTGGCTAACAATTTGCTTACAGGAATCTTGTTCCAACCATAACTATATTTATGACAACTTGTCAGGAAAGCTGAAAGAGGAAAAAAGGAGCCTGGGGAGGGTAAAAAAGAAAACCTCTCAAACCAGGATGAATTTTGGTTTTGATACCTGTGTCGTGCTAATGCTTCAAGACCCCTCTTGCCATTTTGCTCTGATGCTGTCAAGGACTGGATTCCCTCGTAGCTCATTTATAAAAAGATTCTCTCAGTGCTTCTTGTGCAGCTCCCTGGGGGGTCCTAGGTCATCCTGACCGGTCAACCAGCTTCGAATCTCATCCTAGCAAGGGAAGGACACGCTCAGTCACAATAATAATGCGCTTTGGTTTGGTACCTCATTGCCAAAATTGGCAATATAGGCACTGCATGAACGTCAATCTTTCTTGCTCCCTCTGTGTTAAAAATTGTCACTTACTCTCAATGGTCACAGGAACAGAAAGCAAGTAAGTCACACCTAGCTTCTAATTTAAGGATTGTTCATCAACTGGGCAAATAGCAAAATTATTTGTTTTACTGCATTTTATCCGAGGAAATTGTTCAGCTCTTTTCAAACAATATTTCTTAAACATACTAAGGGCTGGGCCCTGAAGTAAAAAGATTAATAAGTTGGTCCCATGCCTGAGTGGACGAATGTGTTGCCATGAGAAAGAGCCAATTTCACCATGTGCGGCAAGGGCTGAGATACTGGATTTTCACCGGGAGTTGAAGGAGAGAGGGGTATGTAGCCAGGCTGAGCTGCACTCAGGGATGACTTTCTGTGCCAATGGCCCCTCTTTCTCTACCCCCGAAGAGACAGTGTTAAGGACAGAAAGGACAGAGATCCTAATAGGAGATATATCAAATTTTTTACTTAGTAAAAGAGTATTTCAACTCTTGGACCTCACTTTTAGATCAGCTGCTCACCATTCTTCGCGTAACTTCTCTCCTTCCTCTTGAGTCTTTTTCCTTGTGAATTGCTTTGTTCTCTCCTCATCTTGACTCTGAATCCAAAAGGCTGAGATAAAATAAAACAACAAAAATACAGCGTTCCAGGTGACTTCAGGCAGCTTGGATTTGTGCCTTAGGAGATTTCCTTTATCTTGGGGTGCACGTTTCTGTCCTTTTCTCACCAGTGATAGTGTGCAGTGGCTTAGAGATTTATTGGGGATAAGAAAGATGGCTGTAGCCACAGCTAGAGTAGGACAGAGTCACAGGATTTGGAATATTGGCTGGTTCCTCTTAGAAACATGACTTTCCATATCCCAGGCGTTGTCACATCTATTGATGATTTGTCACAAGGGCGAGAATCAAAACGACCATGTCCCGAATTCTGCTTCTAATGCTGTTTAACAAGCACATGGGAAAAGGTCCCTTTGGGACCCTGTTGGTAAGTGGTGCCGTTGACTTGTTCTCATTTTCTTGAGGCGCAGGTGAACAACTGAAAGGATGCCAGCACTGCTGCCATGCTCGGGAGTGCTGCAAGATGTCTGGAGCACACATGTCAGTCCTTCCTCACCCACAGCCCATCCTGTGTCCCGCTTGGCTAGTAGGAGTGGAGGAAGGGGGTATGGAAAAGTGTTGGTAGCATTGGAAGTTGATGTGTCAAAGAGATACTGCCAGAGACCGAATGTTCGTATCCTCCCCAAAACAATATGTTGAAAGCCTATACCCACTGTGATGGTATTTGGAGATAGGGCCTTTGGGAAGTGATTAGATCATGAGGATGGAGCCCTCATGAATGGGAGTAGTGCCCTTATAAGAAGAGGCCAAAGAGCTAGCTAGCATTCTTTCCACCATATGAGGCAACAGGAAGTTGGCAGTCTGCAACCAGGAATCAGACTCTCCCCAGACCAGGATCTGGCAACACCTTGATCTTGGACCTCCCAGCCTCCCAGGGCTATGAGAAATAAATTCTGTTGTTTATAAGCCACTCAGTCTATGGTATTTTGTAATAGCAGCCTGAGCTAAGACAGAGACAGACAGGGAAATGGCGTCATGGATGATAGTCATCAGAGTGGAGATGCACGCAGACTGAGGTCCATGCCGTCCTGAGCTCCAGAAGGCACCCATGCACATGGCCTCTTTTCTTGGATGCCATGTTATCCTGCCTCTCCTATTAGTGTATACTTCCCTAGAAGAAAACCCTCATCTCATCCCTGACTAGTCTCAGCAACCAAAGGTTAAGTTAAGTAACTGGCTAAGAGGGTGAGATATACTTAGAAGCTCCCATGTTGGCTTTGGGGCTATACGGACCACTCCAGAAATGACCAGGAGCTGAATCTAGCAGGACAGACAGACACATAAACACATAGTTACAATATTAACGTGAGATCTGGACTAGGACACCTTACAGCCAAAGCAGCCATGACTGAAATGTACGCTGGCTTCTTAGGATTTTGTGAATTAACTTTATAGCTTATTGATTATGTCTTCAAGATTTTTCTTTCCTTTTTTCATTTTTTAAAGTATTGTGTGCTAAGAGAGAATTTGGTTCTTGGCTTGGGGGCACTGGATGACAAAGGACACAAACCAAAATTAATAGAAGTACATGGTGAACCAAGCCAGACAATTAAATAGTTGTGTTAGAAGAGCAGCCAAGGGAAGGAAATGCACTGGGTGCATGCATGCTCTACTGGATCAAGACAACCACTTAAGGCCTAGGAGCGTTCCTAGAAATAAGCCCCCGCCCTGCGGGTCCCCAAATGCCCAAAGTGAGAAAAGATGCCTGCTACTTCATTGTTATTCTTTCAGTTTAGAAACGAACAAAAACAGAAGCCTCACCTATGGGCAATATTCCAAAGTTAGGCCCCAATCTTTTACTCCTCAAGCCTCAGAGGGGAGCAATGATGGGGCCCAAGAGTGATTTCTTTGTGTCAAGCACTCTTCCAAACGTCTTTGTACACACCCTTTTACCTGGAAGTCTCCTGAAAGACAGTACCATTTTTATTACACCCATTTTATAGATGAGGAAAACTGAGGCACAGCTGTTTTAGGCCACTTGCCCAAGGACTTCCCTATAGCTAGGAGAATATAAATAAAGACATGACAGAGGCACTTCTGCACCAGCCTAGTTTCTTCCCTGGGGAAAAAAGAAATCAGGATTCTTTGTTGGAAGTTCTTCGACAGACCTTTGGCAGTAGCCAGGGATGGTTTCCAGCTTGAATTCACACTTTTCAACCATTCCCCCTGCAGTGGACCATATCTGAGGAAGGAACAACCCTGTGATTTCAGAGAATCTGGAAAATCCCGCTAGTTCCCAGAGTATTGCTCCATTGCTGCCAGGGGACATGACCTTCTCTGCATCATTTGAGGAAAACATGAGAGTGACAATTCCATTCAAAAAGGTAGTGGTCAACCTCAACCTACACTCAAATGTCAGGCAAAGGTCAGCACACTTTCTAAAACGAGTTTGGGTAGAAAGAAATAAGAAGCCTTAAGAAGCTCAAAAAGTGGAATTCCCTGGTGGCACAGTGGTTAAGAATCCACCTGCCAATGCAGGGGACACAGATTCAAGCCCTGGTCCGGGAAGATCCCACATGCCACGGAGCAACTAAGCCCGTGCGCCACAACTACTGAGCCCGACTGCCACAACTACTGAAGCCCACGTGCTCTAGGGCCTGTGCTCCACAACAAGAGAAGCCACCGCAATGAGAAGCCCACACAGGATGACGAAGAGTCGTCCTTTCTCTAGTTGCTTGCTGCAACTAGAGAAAGCCACGCACAGCAACGAAGACCCAATGCAGCCAAAGATAAATAAAATGTAAAAAAATAATAAATAAGAAACTCGAAAAGGTCTCATGGAGTAGAGAAGATAGCAAGAGGGCAGGGGCCAGAAGACAAACCTCAGTGATGTCCAAGGGTGCCAAGGCCTGACTCATGCTAACCAGACAGCCTCAGAAGTTGCAGGGCCCCTGCAGAGGCAGGAGTGACCAGGGGCGCCCTCAAGTCTGGGAGCCCTAATGAGCCTCAGAGCCTGGCCCAGCAACACACAGCCCAAACCTTGGCCTATTGCAGTCTTGGTGCCCATAAGATCATGAGGTCGTCAGACCACTGCAGTCGTTCCATCATCCTCTGTCCCTGGAGGGAGACGTGTGAATTGTCAGGACCAGATGATATCTGACAAGCCAAAACATTTTTAAAGGGAGGGGGTCATGCAAAACCCTTTCAGATGTTGGAATTAATATCCTCCACCCCATTAACATGAAGCACAACTAATTCCTAAACACTCTGAAGGCCCAGGCATCACCATGCCTGTCTAGTGGTTAGGATTCCTAAGCTTTTCTTCTTGGGTCTAGTTAGGAATTTTCTCATAATCACTAATTCCCTGTGATGAAGTCTATTAGAGAGATTCCAGCATCTTCTCTTTGTTTTTTAAATGCTAAAGCTCCCCCTTCATTTCTTTGGAATACAGATGCACAGCGATTGAAAAGGAAATTTATTTCTCAGAGATGAGAGATGGCTGTTAAAGAATCAAGAAAATGAGAAATCACCAGGAAGAAAAAAAAAAAAATACTGGTATGGGATGTTCTCCACAACCAACCTTCTATATTTGTCACTATTCTTTCTTGAGCAGGAAGAGGGCGATAGAAAAGGAGGAAAGAGAAAAAGAGGAAAGGAAAAAAAAAAAAGAAAAGCTTTCTAGATTTTTGGATATTCCAGAAGAAGCCTCTTAGTCTGCCCTCTGGCCCCTGCAGAGGCCCTGGGTGAACCAATGAACCAGATTCTTACTCCTTTCCTCATTTTCATTGGTTAAGAATCCCCTAAACTCACAGTGATTGAAAGGGTTAACCTGGGACATGGGTGGCCCTCAGACAGAGTGCTGACTCTAAATAAGTCCTTTCCTAAATTCTTACAGGTAGGCGACAGGCAGGCGGCAGTACAAAGCCATAGATTTCCATTTTGCATAGAGCCAATCTGCTAAGTAAATGATTACAAGTTACACAAACTTCACAGTCATAAACCCAGAATAGCCTATTATGGGATTTTACTGAAGATTCTAATCTCACATTCTACAAAAAAATGGAGCCTCATAGCAGTACTGCCCAGACCTTATGGCATAGGCATACTGCTGATATTTGGAATTCCATAATTTTTGAGAAGGTGACTTTCACAACAGTGCCTCGTCACTTTTGCGCATCCGGAGCCTGTGCTCCGCAACGGGAGAGACCACAGCAGTGAGAGGCCCG
>NC_041231.1:99440278-99487099 GCF_002837175.3 Physeter macrocephalus
CCCGCGTACCGCAAAAAAAAAAAAAAAAAAAAAAAAAAAGGTGTTTGAAACATTACCTTCAGATAGTCTAGAAGAAAACATTTCAAAAAAACCTGTCCTTGATGAAGTTTACAATAGACCCAAAGGACTGGAAATACCACGTGTAACAAATCTTCAGAGTATTATCCTCCCTGTTCTCACCATTGCACCACCTCTTAAGGTCTAGAGTGCTACCCTACATCTTCTGCTTGTGGGGACTATTCCAGAAGCATAGTGAAGAAAGAAATCAGACTTTAAATAATACTTTTGTCTCATTACAAAAACAATATATGTCCCTGTTCAAATTTTTCAAAAGTACAATAAAAACCAAAGAGAAAAATACTAATGGCCCAGTCATTTTACCACCACTCTTGATATACTGGAATATTTAACCTGAGTCATTATTTTAAGCAAGTACAGGTATAGATTTTTATTACAAAATTAGAATCATTCTGTATACACTGTATTGTAAGGTACTTTTCCTGAGCAATATATCAAGAACATTCTCCAAGTTTATCAGATGTTTTTCTTTCTCTAAAACTCCATTTTTATGGTTCTAAAATAAACAATGATATATAAAAATATACTGTCGTTTATTTAAGCCGTTCCCCAGGTCCAAGATCATGTTGTTATCAAAACAATGCCATGCCATCTTTGTAGCTAAATCTTTGCCCTCATCCAGATTTTTTCTTCGTGATTAATTTCTAGGACTGTGATCATTGAGTTAAAAGTCATGAATATTCACCAAGTTTTTGAAACATGTAGTCAAATGCCCTTCAGAAAGGGAACCAGTCGTTCTCTGTACTTCAGAGAGAAATATGGGATGTCGAGTGGCAGAAAGCCCAGTTTCCTGCCTCTCTTGGAAAGTTTGTCCTATGGCTGGGTTGAGGGGGAATTGGCCAGCCTGCTTTGTGAAGGCGACTCTAAATAGTCCTGCCATGACCTTGAACTATGGAAGGACTGCCTTTACTTCATACCCATTGTTGGGAATCTAGAATGCAGTGCGAGGGGTACCAGGCTTGGAGACAGGATGTCGGAGTTCAGGTCCTGAGCCACACGCTAAACATATGACAAAATTGAGCAGATAATCTAATATCTCTGGGCTTTGTCTCCTCAACTATAAAATGAAGGATTTGTTCTAGATGATCTGTATAATATCTTATAACTCAAAAATTACATAATTCTGTTGTATGTTTTAGACAAACCATCAATCTCTTCACCAGCACACAAAACTGTGAACCGTGGGCTCAGTCTCTGGAGAGTTCCAAGTCTGGGTCCCCCGAGATTGTTGACCATAAGTGAGGGCACAAGAGGACCTTCAGGATAAAAGATGTTCCATGTTTTATGAACGTCACATGAATTTCATCACCTCCAATTGGTGATATTGAGAAATAACAAGACTTCTGGATACTCATTAAAAAACAACTGTGTAACCTTTATGGAATTCCTCTATCGTGGAACGCTCTAGAAGCCACTGCTTGTCAACATTTTATGCTGTTCTTCAGGATAATGACCTGAAGCAGAGGCGTTCAGGGCAGTGAGTTGTCTCAAGTCAGCAGCCAACTTACCCTAAACAGAGACACCATGTTCTTTAGTTTTTCAACTGGAAAACAGCCCAGAAATGATACAGCCTCTTAGCCAGATTGAAGTGGCAGTTTGAAGGAGGTGAATGTGAGCTGACATCAACTTTTATTCTTTGCTATCTGCGCTAATTTATTATTCTTACCAAATACCTAGGTTCGCAGGGATAGGTAAGGACAAAGATGCAACCTGCCCAGAGGTGGAGATCCATGTTCATTTGTTAGCCATCACCTAGCTTGTTCTGCACTTCGGCCTCCTAAATTAAGAAGGGAAGACTGTTTAATTGTCTTTTAACCGTGAGAACTATCATTTATTGAGAGCTTACTATGTCCTGGGGACTGGGCTAACCACTTTCCATACATTAGTTGATATAGTAAAAACAACTCTGTGTGCAAAGCACAAGTACCCTATTTTAAAAATAAGGCAACTGGGCAGAGAGAGGGTAAATAATTTTCCCAAAGGCATACACATAGGGAGGGAAGGGTGGATTTGCGATCGATCGATGCAGGTCTGACTCTGAAGCCAATAATCAGTTTATGAAGGTTTTAAAAAGAGAAGAAAAGGGACTCATAAGAGAGGAAAGTGCTACAAGTTTTAAGGAAAAAGATATTGGTATCTATGGATGAAACGGAATGTATTCTATTTCTTCAAGAGTTATTAGGTCTGTAATACTTATTACTCTGGTTTATCTGTGTGAGTCTTGCTGTGCTTTAGCCAGATATTAAACTATAATTTTCATGTCAGTGTAAAAATATTTTAAACACTTAACCCTAAAAGTAACATCTGATCCCTGAGACCAATATTTCTCAAAATGTTGGACCTCTACATAGAGTTTGAAATAAACTTTATATTGTGATTGAGTACTCAGCCCCATGCACGTATGTATGAAGCAAAAAGTTCATGAAAAAATATTTCTTATTACACGGAATACACTCTGTTTTCTATTTTGTTCTATTTTACTTTTCAATGCTATTTATGACGTAATAAACCGATTCATGACCTACCAATGGGACCTACAGTTTGACACAATTCACTGGACACTAAACATCCGATTAGCAGTGAACATTCGCTCCAGGCTCAGTGGACGATTCCTTCATTATCTCCACTGCTCTCCATTCCCTCCTTCTCTGATAATCACCCTTCGAGAGAAGAATCCAGTGCTTCATATCAAATAGTTTAATTTCTCAAAACTCTCCTTCATTTTCTACTCCAAGGGAAGTCTGCCCTCTAATGATACAAAAGCACTATTGATTTCAAAGACTCATCTAACAAACGAACGAAAAAAGGAAATTCTGAATGTAAGACGGTTGAAAAGGACTTTAGCGTTCACTTAGTCTAAACTTCTTATTGGGAACTAAGGGAAACTGAGGCCCAGAGAGGCACCTGCCCCATAGACTCAGGTGGAGCGGCTGCAGACAAGAGAAGGGTACCATCTACATCCCGGTGTGGACCAGGAGGATGTTCTCTGGGACTCGCTGAGAACTGTCTGAGAGCCAGCAGCACTGAGCAAGGAGAAGAAGTGGAGAGTGTTACACACCAGGGTCCTACTTGCTGGAAAACAAAATCGAATCCATATTTTAAGAAGGACCCCTTAATTTGGACTTCTGGGAGAAAAACAGGAGGATGAATTTAGCCTTAATGCTGAATCTTTTGATCAAAACTATATCTGATAATTCTCCTAAGGGACTCCAAGAAGTAAGTTGCTTTGTTGCTGTGGAAACAATAACAAGAGAACACATACTCTTCCTTTCAGCGAGTAAGGGCCAAGGAGAGGCAGTGTGGAAGTGAGAGCCTAATTTTCCTCATCCTTCTACTATGTGCTGCTAAAGCACGCTGTCCCTCTTTCCTAGTCCTTGGTACTTTTTATCAGATAGTGTTATAATTGTCTTCTTGCTTGTCTGTAGCTCTTAAACAACTACATCATCTTGTGCGATGAAAACAACAAAGTCCATCTTAGTAATCATTATATCCCCAGTGCTTAGGTAGGACTTTCTGGTGAATGAATGAATATTTAAGCACACCAGCACTGTGCCGGGTATATTTGGAAATAGGCATCTGCCTATTTCCTACCCATCCTTCACAATCCAGCTTAAATATCACCTTTTGTATAAACAAATCCTCCACTTGCCCAGAAAGAATCAGCAATTGCTCTTCTGGGCTCCTTTTCTACTTTGCATAAGCCCTGCTTACAGCCACTAGATTATTTGGGCATTTTTGACTCTTTATGTTCTACCATTTAATATCACAAAGAATAAATGACAAATATAAGTCATGCTAAGTCTGGACGCAGAATTCAGAAGTCTCTCTGTAAACCTAGAAAGCTAGAAATTCAGATCCAGCCCTGGTCTCTAATTTATTTACCCCGTCTTCCTCTGGGGTCACCGGGCTGCGTGACGTCTGAGAACGACTATGAGAAGAATAGCTTTCATGTTTGTGTAGATATACACGTGTGTGTATAGTCGGCAGTACTATTAAAGCAGGACAGCCAGGAACTATCCCCTCAAAAACATTTTAAAAAATTAGCAAAACTCTCCTGGGATCCACTTAGCTGTTCTTATTTGTGCTTGGAACAATGGACTCTCTCAAAACAGATTCTATCAACGGCCATTGTCACAGCAGGTATGGGGACATGAAGGCATGTCTTAATTATTGGGGGGAAGGGGCGCAGAATCCTGGCAGAACTGATTAAACCGAGAAATATTCCATTGTGTAGCATCTACAGTAAATCTTACCTCCTTCAGCCCTGGCAAAGCAAGGACTTATCTATCCCCCTCCCTGATAGAGTCTTAGAAAGGCGAAAGGAATTCGGTATTATCAATGTGCTGGTTTATCAGATATGAATTCATTTGTTTTTCTCAAAATGACTTATCAGCCTGAACAGAGCTGGCTGGCCAACGTGTGAATTGAGCTCCAGCCACCCTTTCTGAGTTCCCCGGAGCTCAAGAATGTTTTGTCTCTCCGTTTGGTTCCCCTGTTTGTTTGTTTTTTTAACTTCTTACCTATTGAGGTGCATTTCTGGGTCAGGATTCTTGTAAAGACACTAGGAATTAGCGCTGCTGCAGGAAATGCCCAGCTCAGGCTGTCTGGTGGCCAGTGTGTCGGGTAGGATGTCAGCTCTCGTGGGAAAATACTGAACAGCTCAAAGTGAGATGAATTGGCTGGAGATGGCCCTGGGGCTGAGCCTCGGGAACCCTTCTCTTCGTGCAGCCATTGTTCTTTCTCTCTGGGCACAGTGGAAAATATCCAACGTGAAAGGCAGGGGCCCGGGCCAGCAGCCCTGTGTGCTAAACCAACACACCAGGAGAAAGAGAAGGGCTTGCTTCAGCCTAATCCCGTTCCCTGCCTCACCTCACCTCTGAGGGGTCCTGCACATCCCACAGTGGTTGATATGGGGTAGCCTGACAAGGGCGTGTCCTTCCCAGGCTCTGTGATGTCTGATGTCAGTTCATCTTGTTCTGTGTTTTCAAGACCAGGCTCTTGCCTTGCACCTTTCTGGGCCCCAAGGTCAAGGTATAGAAGGCTTCACTGCTATCTCCTTTACACAGATGTGTGAGGGAGGCTTCATTCAGAAAAGCCTGACTTGCTTCCAATCCCTTGAACAAAAAGCAAGCCACCACAATTTAAAGAAAGTTCAGAAATCTCTCTAAAGGTGAAATAAATGATAAGGGATGTCAATTTAGATTTCTTACTAGAAATATTTAACGGTTAGAGGAGAAATGGAAGTCCTTCATTTTTGCGGTTCTTGCTTTAGTTTATATCATGGTAATTCTACATTCCTTTTCGTATTTCTAGGACTTATATCCAAACAAACAGGACACATCTCCTGTGAAGGAGACCTGAAGTGGAACCTGAGATGAGATTGTCAGAAATTTTTCGTAACCCACAGAAATTCTTTCTTTCTAGCTTGGCCCTCTGTGGTTTGTGGCAACCATGCTGGTAAGGGTCAGAGAATTATAAGGCTGCCTCTGAGGCCAAGGCTAGACTTGTTCTATCTAAGCAAGTTTATTCAGCCTTTCTTATGAAAACTTCCCAAGGAAGTGAATCCACGGGCCTCCGTAATGAGGTCTTGCTGAAGTGTGGTCTGAGAATGGCAGTTCAGGAAGGAAATCAAAGTCAAGGTCAGGACCAGCAAGTGTGACAACTGGATGGGAGTGTCCTCCTGGCTTAATGCCCGCACAAGCCAGGTGTCGGAGCTCAGGTGGTGAAGGTAAAAGGCCTACGGCAGTCCCCAGAGGTCAGAGCAGGAAAGAAAGGCAGGGATCCAAGGTGATCAGTCATAGGTTATTAGGAAGATAGGTATCTGAGGTCCAGGTAGGGGAATGCTGAAACGCTAACAAGAAAGTCAGGTAAGACCACCTGCAAGTATGTAATGCTGATGTAACTCTGATTCTTAGACGAGGTCAATCACAAATGGGGGTTGCTTATATGGTCCTTGATGTGAGGCTTCGGTTAGGATGGGGAGGGGAGGTGTTTCCCCTGAACCACCTGGTGAGGGTGAGGACCCTACCTTTAGACATCCTTACAAGCCCCATACCTCACTGGAAATACGAAAGCTGCCTCACCTCCTTTAGCCTCAGTTTCCATTTCTCTAAGCTACCGAAGTCATTAACACCAAATCCTGCCATGCTTAGGTTTTTCCTAGTATGGCTGCTATCCAAGTTCACAACACCTTCTTAGTCCACTAAGCTGTGAGACTGAAAAGCTCAACAGGGAAAGATATCAAGTTCTCTTAGCCGAAGGTAAGTTCCTCACCCACACATTAAAATTCTGGATAGATTTGTTTTCTTGAAGTTCACTTTTAAAGTAAGTTACATGTCTAGGAAGGGCAAGGTGTCTCCTCTGCAAAACTCAGCCGACCTTAAACAGTCTCTTGTTACTTGGAGGTTGAAAAACCATGGTTATAGACTTAGGAAAAAACACGGGTCTTTATAAACCATATTTTAAAATATGTTTTCGGGCTTCCCTGGTGCTGCAGTGGTTAAGAATCTGCCTGCCAATGCAGGGGACACGGGTTCGAGCCCTGGTCTGGGAAGATCCCACATGCCGCGGAGCAACTAAGCCCGTGCGCCACAGCTACTGAGCCTGCGCTCTGGAGCCTGTGCTCCACAACGGGAGAGGCCGCGACAGTGAGAGGCCCGCGTACCGCGATGAAGAGTGGCCCCCGCCTGCCGCAACTGGAGAAAGCCCTTGCACAGAAACGAAGACCCAACACAGCCAAAAATATAAATAAATAAATAAATAAAAATTAAAAAATATATATATATGTTTTAACATTGTGATAATTACCTACAGTGCCAAAAACTAAACTGGTTACTTATTGGCTGTTGCTACTCCCTAAAAGGGGGTAAAAATGATGAAAAAAATCTGCATGTGCCCTTCATCTTCATTTTGACAGTCACTAAAATATAAAGAAATCTTAGTTATTTTCTATTATATGTTTTGATGGAAGGAGAGATACGTGTTGTGTTAAGGAATTCAATGACTTTTTCCTGTGAGTTTTTAAAGACCTTGAAAATAATTTAGAGATTTTCTACATGACTCATGATAGATTTGGACACCTTGGAAAACACTAATAATTAGCACTGCCATAGGCTGTCCGGTGCCCAGTGTGTCGGGTAGGATTTCTGGTCTCGTGGGAAAACACTGAACAATTAGAAATGAGATGAATTGCCTGAAGACGGCTCAGGAGGCTGAGTGTCTGTGGCTGTTCCTCCTGCAACCATTGGTTTTTTTTCCTCTCTCTGGGCACCAACTTGAAAGGCAGGGCCCGGGCCAGCAGCCTTGCATGCTAAACCAACGTAGACAGAATCAACAGCCATATCCTAATTCCCATGTTCATCAGAGCACCAATCACTCTTGTGGCACTTATTTCTATGTCTGTCCTTAACTTTTGTCTCTAGCATCTCCCCTGGAGTCTAGAAGTATCTGGTGACTGAATGAATTCTATTACTGTAGAGTTCAACATTGTCTAGAAGATAAAGTCTAAACCCCTTCCTCTGGCATTCAAGGCCTGCTTCCTCTGCTAAACTAATCTCATCACTGTGCCCAGAACACAGCCAACATACCTCCATCTCTGGGCCTTTACTCCTATCACTATCCCGCTAGGTATACCCTAACATCTTCTTCAGTTACTGAAATCCCACTCATTTTTCAATATATAGCTCAAATCCAACTTCCACCAGAAGGCCTTTCCACTGCTGGAGTTGATGAGAACTTATCATCTGTACCACCTGTTGGGCATTTACCATACCATGTCAATGTTTCCACTAGATTGTGTGTTGTTTCCTCACATACATCTTAAGGTTCTTAGGGACAGAGACTATGTCTTTGATACTCATTTTTAATTCAATCTTTCATTTATTAGTTGAGCTATTCATTTAAATAAGAAACTTTTACTGAGCATCTAATATGGGCAAATACAATGTAGTAAGGAAAGAAAGATGAATTAGATACAGCCCTTAATTTCAAGGATCTTAAAATGAACAAGAAAGCTCTTTCCATGTAACAAAGTTAAAAACCTAACAATGATTCTTGACTGATTACCATTAAAAGAATTCCTGTTTCTCTGTTAATGAAAAATGCAGAAGTACCTTGCATCAGAACCATAGAGGCAAGATTACATTTTTGAATCTTAATACATGCATGACATCATAAAAAGTTGAATTTTGGCCAACCCAACAAAGCTATCAAAATAGATTGCATATCCTGTGACTAGTGTCTCTACCTAAGAAAATTCAGAAACAATAACAAGTGAGGCTCGTTATTCAGCAGCACATTGATAACTTGACTGACTTGTTCTATAAGAGCTGCTGAAAGATGAGCTGCTGGGCAGGAATCTCTTTAGGTCAGAAGGAAAGCAACCACTTGGTTCATGTTTGCAGTATCTCAGTTGTGTCCTGGAAATGTGTGACTTCAGGAATGTCCTGCGAGATGATAATTGGTGCATGACCTCTTCCCTGAAGGCTTTCCTTGCTGATAAAAGAGTGGTAGTAACAGAGCAGAGGAAATAACTTAGAGGCACCATCATCCCCATGAGTTATTTCCTCCATTACCTTTAGGCCAGAATTAGTTTGATTCCTGAGAGAAGGAAATATCTGTGCCATCAATTCCCTTCAAAGTGAACATTTTCTGTGAAGACTGGTAATAACTCTGATTATATTTCTGCAGAAGTTCTTTTTTTTCTACTGATAAACCCCTGCTCTTCGCTCATTCCCTCAGTTCTCTCCTCTTCTGAAAGACAGATTTTTCCATAAGAAAGAAATTGAAGTTGATATTACCCTAAAGCTGTGTCTCCTCTCTACTGTAATCCCTAACATGTGTTTTTTCCTCAGTGGGTTCACCCAATCATATTGCTTCCTAGATTACCCCATGGCACCTCTGGAATTTAGTTTTTCCAAAAATCTAGTGTCTTGATGATGCCACAAGTTAGTTTCCTTCTAGTTCCTTCTCTACAGCAATAGAAAATCAATGAAGTCATTTCTTTGAATCTGTATTATTTCCAATTCTGCATCCATGAACTTACCCTCTGTAGGGACTCTGTAAGGACTCTTAGAGAGGGTCTCAGCATTTTTTACATAGAGATCTTAGAAATAAATGTATCAAAAGAGAATTCTTCTAAATGTATTTCTGGGAATTTTAAAGATTCATAGGTTTCTCAAATTAAATATTTTATATGTTGAAAGCCCAAATTATTTCTGGTGAAATCTTTTGTCCTATCCTCAAATATGATGCATCAAAATGACAGTATTGATCACTTCCAAGAAGTCCTAGTCCTTGAGTGAATCAAACCTCCCTTTCCATACATTATAAAACTATCATAGTTAAATTGTACTATAGTTAAATGACAGTTGTCATTGAACTAACTTTAAGGACAACATACAATACATGTATGTATTTATTTATTCAACAAATACTTATTAAGACTCAATTATATGCCAGACAGTGTCTAGGCATTAGAGATAAATAAAGAAAATGTTCTGCCCTCATGGAGCTTACATTGTACTAGAGGATGATAGACATAAAACAGATAAATGAAATGGATAGTATAGGGGCTTCCCTGGTGGTGCAGTAGTTAAGAATCTGTCTGCCAATGCATGGGACACCAGTTCGAGCCCTGGTCTGGGAAGATCCCACATGTCTCTGAGCAACTAAGCCCATGAGCCACAACTACTTAGCCGGAGTGCCACAACCACTAAAGCCCATGCACCTAGAACCTGTGCTCCGCAACAAGAGAAGCCACTGCAGTGTGAAGCCCGCACACAGCCACGAAGAGTAGCCCCCTTTCTCCACAACTAGAGAAAGCCTGCACACAGCAACAAAGACCCAACGCAGACAAAAATAAATAAATAGATTTGTTAAAAAAAAAATAGATAGTATATTGGATGGTGGTAAGTGTCTAGGACATAAGTAAAGCAAGAGAAAAGGATAGGAGCAACATTGGTTGGCCAATGAAGGCCTCACTAAGAAGGCAATAATTGAGGAAAGACTAAAGTAGGTCAGGGCATCAATGATGTGAAAATCTGGGCGCAACGAAAGCCTGAGGGAGGATACTCCTTACAGGTGTGAAGAGCAAGGGTGCCAGTCAGAGTGTAGCAGAGTCCGTGAAGGTGGGGAGAATTGTAGTTGATGAGGTAAGGAGGGAGAAGTGGGAAGAGATCCTGCAGGGCTTTGAGGGCCACTGGGGGGTGTCGAGATGGGAAGGCAGCGGAAGGTGTGGAATAAAGATATAATGTGCTTGGCCTTAGTTTCACAGTATTACAATGTTAAGATGAAGTTGGTCTAGCTGGCATTTCCATTTTATAGAGGAAAAACAGAATGGAGATGCCATTGAAATTAGAAGAAATTTTAAAGAGAAAATCATGGGAGAGAAGACAAAGTAAATGAATCCCTTTTTACTCGTATACAACGATATTGAAATGTTTCTAATATAAATTTGCGTAAGAGCATCCTACTCTTTCTTCTTCATCTCAAAGACCCCATTTCTAACATCTTTTTTGGCCATTTATTCCTATCAATACAAAAGTACTAAACAAATGCATCTATATATGCACAGTTCATTATTTTAAAATTATATGTTTATATCTACATCATATATGACTATAAAGCATACATTTTAAAGGAATAAGATTAAAATCAAATATGTCCTTAAAGTAACTTTTATTTCTTATTGGTACTATTTTAATGGTTTGTTCTCTATTTATTAATGGCACCAAATAGTTTTTAGCTCCCACTTAAAATATTATTAATAATGTTTGAATTCTTTTAAAATGTCTTTCTAATTGCAGTGGTTGATATCTCAAACCACAGATATATATACCCTTAAATGAGATTCATTCTTAACCGTAAGGACTTTGAATCCATGTATCAAATAGTCCTCTTGATAATTTTGGATTCTTTTTTGAGTTCTTGATTATTTTCATTCCTGTTGGATACCAGATTAAATATTCATTATTTTTACCTCTGAATTTGGCTGATGAGAGTTTATATGAGGAGCACAAGAGTAAGCTCTTTTCTTCTCCTTTTGCCAGAATTATTAGTATTAACTTAATCCATGATTTCTTTGCAGCCATTTTTGTATGCCATTTAACCATGTTGTGAGATTTAATTTAGTAAAGCCAAATAATATCATCTGTCATCTACTCAACCAGGGAAATACAAATGACAATATATGCCACTATGCTGCCAGCCGGTGACCAAGTGACTGTCGAGCCTCCAGGACCACTTTGCTTCAGGACCTCTCATGGACCATGTGTGATATGGCACCTTTTGTCACTCGCACCAAGGGCAACAAGAGTCAAGACAAAGAGTAGAGACTATAAAGTTTACTGTTTACTTTTCTTTAGATGAAACATAAAAGAAAATACCAGTTCAATATTTTCTTCCTCTGCTGCCAGAAAATTGCCTTGCTCACTGACAAAGGTAAGAATATCTCAAATCAGAGCCCTCTGGTTAGGAGCAAAGGGCTCCAGGAGCAGCTGCCTGGTGCACCTTCCATACGGGGATGTATTGTTGACCTCATTCAACCTAATGATAGGGAATTGTGTCCTAGGAAAGGATGATAGTATAGAAACACTATCATAAAAGACAGAAGAATGGGGATACCGTATAGGTTGGGAGTTGGATGGGTAAAGGCGGGGGCTTTCAAAGTGTTAAGACTGGGCTGTCAGAGAGTTAAGAAGATCTGACAGATGATCGTTGAAATGAGAACACGGGAGAAAAGGCATGAAAAATAGGAGGCAGTGGTCCCAGAGCAAGGGCCTAAATCATGGGAACACCAAGAATTCAGGCATGCCTGGGCCTGTCTGGAGGGCCAAGTGGCCTCAGGAAAGATACAGTGACTAGACAAGCCGAGGTTGAGTGCTGAAGTCCAGAAACAGCTGTCCTGGAATCGAGGCCAGTCCTTAACATCCAGTGGGGCGAGAGAGGCATGGTGACTGAGCTTGGCGTGAGGCTCCAAGTGCAGTGTGGGACACAACACTCTGATTGCCTTCCAGACTGCTCTGTGGGAGAATGAACTCGACTAGAGAACTAAAGAACCACAAAGAAAAATGAGAAACTACGAACTCAAAACAGCTTGGTGTCCCAGGAACAAAATATGAGGGTGTTATCCATCCAGTTCAGTGAGCTGAACAGAAAAGCAGGGAGGGTCATGGCAACATGGCTAATACGGAGAGCGAGAGACAATGCCAGTGCGGAGAGCACTGGGCGAAGCTGAAGACCAGAGACCAACCTGAAGGGACAGGAGAAGAAGGCCATCTTGAAAGGTAGTTGAACATGGAAACCTCTCCAAGGAAGGCTCTCTAAGGAGCCTGCGCTTCTAGTGATCTACTGTGGGCACTAAATCATAGATATCTGTTTTGTGCCTGCTATTTATCATAATCCTATTGAACCTCGTGCTGTTATGACTCAGGAAACTTCTCAAATAGGGGTTTTCTGTAAGAGAAATTACTCTGGCTTTTCTGAAAAACAGACTAGTAGAGAAACAATGAATATGAAAGCTTCTCTCTCTTTCCTTCTTAATTTATATGTAGGATGGGGACAGATAGCACCTTTAGTCCAGCCTAGATTTCAGAACTCTGGAGACAGTCTAGCATAGGAGTTAGAAGCAGGCATGTATCTTGAATCCAACAGACCCAAGTTCAAACTATTCACCAGTCCTGACACTGAGGCCAGGGTAATCTCTCTAATCTTCAGTTTTCTCAACAGTAGAATGGAAATTGTAATAGTATATAACTCTTGAATAATTGGGAACTATAAATGATAATATATCCTCAGTAAATCTAGTATATTAACCTTGTGGAGCATACAGAACACCAGAAATTAAAAGGGGACAGCCCAGATAAGGAGTAAATTTCCAAATATTGCAAAACAGATTCTATTCAGTGCTAAGTAAGGAGAGCCCCGGAAGGTTCACAAAGCAGACTAAATGAGCTAGGAACCTGGGAAATCTACTGCTGCTTGTTTGCTATACACAACAAAAGATCTTCTACTGTATTTGTTAAGCAGTTCATCTTAATCATCTTCAGGGCAGATTCCTAAAACATCCTTCCTCTTTTCAACCCTTGAACTAAAGCACTCACAAGTAGGTTCCAATATAAGGACCACGCATAGAGCACAAGGTATATTTTGGGAAGAACTGAATTATCCTACTGCCAGCCCCTGAAATGGTGCATGTTGAGTGTGCACACGTGTGCCTATGCATACATGTGCTCTTGAGTACACATCCTTCTGTATGTGTTGGTGGGAGGTAAGCATATTTCAGAGAGCATCTTTAATAGCCTTGTTTTATAACCTGGAATAATCCAGCTAATCTTAATCCCTGATGCAGGTAAAACAGGAGAGAACAGGATTTTATAATCTCCACAGGACAATCTTAGATTCCCTCTGATAGGTCAAAAATTAATAACTAGGATAGTGCCTAAGAACAATAGCTGTGAACTTTCAAGGAATGGATGAAATACCAGCAAGTAGATAAATTCCCTATAATGTAGGAATTCAAGACAGAAATCTGAGATATTTCCCATCAGAGTTCAATTTTCCACAGTTCCTAGTTTAAACTTTGAGGAAGTCACAATGTTGTTTTCACATTGTTTCATGTCACTGTTATGATTAATTTACATTTGTGTTTTGTTCCGAGTACATTTATTTATTTTCATAGTGCTTACTTAGAGTGAAAATGGCAATAATATCCTCCCAGAGACTTGTCCTCTCATGGAGTGGCCTGTGAGAAAGAAAGAAGAGGTGTAGGCCATTTTACAAGACTCCAGCCTAACTCAGCACGCATGAGTTAGAATGAATATACAAATTTGTATGCACTTTGTTAAAATAAATTTGAAAGGGACCAATGGAAAAACATTCCGAGTCTCATCAGATTCTTAAAAATACGTATTAGTTCCTATTGTACGGGGAGCCTATGCTTCTTGGTATCTCCTTTTCTTGTGAATTCTCAAACCTGATAAAAATCAGAAGCTTGTGATTCTCAAATGTCCCCCAGGACAAAGGTACACGTCCTGAAAGAAACCAGGAGAGGGCTTTTATAAAAGTCAGAGTAAATTAAAAATTATCGGAGAAAAAGACATGTAGAGAATTATTATTTCGAGAAAGGGACCAAGACAGGACTTAAACATCTCATTAGTGCTTGGTACACTACTACAGATCATAAACATCTGCTCTTTGTAGAAAATATGAGATGAATTCCTCACATGTTCCTACAATTTACAATAGCTCCCTCCCTATCATTTCTAAAACAGGATTATATTGGCCAAAGTGAGACATAGGCAGCTCCACAAAAGTTAAAGAGAGGATCAAGATATCTTGAAATTTATATAGATGTGTAGAATTTTTATATCCTATACAAATTTAAATAAAAATAAGACTCACCACACTTGGCTGTCCATGAAATACTGATGCCAAGAATGAATACAAGAGTAGAGTTGTATTGCTTTAGATTCTAGCATCTAAACACCTATAACATTATTATCTCTACTTATAATGGGCACCACTAAAATTCTGACCTCAGCATCCAAGCATCCAGGAGAAGGCATGGCTGAGTGAAGGATTTTTGTGAAAATGCAGGGATCTCCTAATTATACTAGTTATTTTATCTCAACAACTGGGAAACCACCCCGATCTGAACAGATTGGTCAAAGGAACCAGCAAGGCAACTGTGGGACAGGAGGTTGACCCTGATGCCCCACCGGGAAGATGGCAGAATTCACACCTGCAATTTGGCTGCCACAAGCGAACTGGGGAGGGGAAGGGAGATGGAGGCTGGGTGGATGTGCGACTACAACTGGAGATCTGACTTCCAGAATGATCCAGGTGTCACGTCCGCAGTCCAGACCAGCCAGGTGAGCAGCCTGAATGGGAGGATGCCTCGATTGTGGACAAATGTCCGTCAGCTGGATGGCGTGAAGCCATGGACGCTGCTGCAGCCGACTCAGTGCTTCTCTGGGAACAGTTCTGCGACCTGCAGTGTTGCTACGAGCTGGCAAAGCCAGGGTACATTGGTCCTCCTCCAGCGGTTTTGTTCAAACAGATTGTGGAAGCTTTCCAGCTGTGTGGAAGGCTGGTTGTGCTTTACACAGAGAACTCTTTATGGCTTCCTCACTGGAGGGAGTAACACATTCATGAAGACCCCCTCAGAGAGAGAGAGGAAGGCCTGGATGCTTCAACACTTGATACCCATGTCCTATATGGACACTATGTTGTCTGCATCTCGTAAGCAATCCCAACGGCCTCCTTTGATGTCTGTCTGGCACTATGGCAAATTTAAGAGAGAGAGAAAACACTCTGAATGTTGGGTCTGAAAGGACAAGTGTTCAAGAGAAGAACAGAGGCCATGGGGCCAACCCCACCTCTTTCACGGGGTCATTTCCTAAATGCACAGGGGAAATATTGATGGACAAAATTCCAAGGAGCTTTTGGTGGAGGGGGGGAAGGTCCCTGAAAGAGAAAGAAACTGGCTGGTGTGAAAAGAAGAAAACAATGACATCAGCTTTGTATTTTGAAACTTGTCCCTCAGCAAGCAGAAGTGTGTGTGTCCTTTTCCAGGATTTGCCTGAAAAATGGCAACGGAAGATGTGAAGACAGAAATCACCAGTCACGGCTCTACGAGGCTATCTCCATTTGGCTGGGGTTTGCACCAGGGTGCCCGTCCAGCTGATGCTGAAGGCTTACAACCTGCTTTGCAAATCAGTGACTTTCCCAGCATTTTATCAGCAAAGTGGAGTCCTACGTTCTCTTTTCTCGGTAACGAATTATCTCCAAATTTTTGCTGGCCTTAAGGAGCTTTCAGTTTACTTGAGTATAAATATGGAAACAAATCCAATAGACTATCACAGGCGTTATTACAGAGAACCAAAGCTCTTTAACCCAGATCCTAACGTGAACTCCAGACTTCGATATTCAACCTTCTACTTGAAATCTCTACTGAGACACTGAGTGTGCAGCTCAAATTTAATACGCCCAGAACTGAGCGCCTCATTCCCTCCCAGAGCTGCTGCTCCTGCTTCAGGTTTCCACATGGCAGGAAATAGTAACCCCAACCTCCCAGTTGCTCAACCTAAAACCTTGACATCATTCTTAATTTTCTCTCTCTCTCTCCCTCTCCACCTCCCTCACAGCTAATCCTTCAATAGATCTGTTGGGTCTACTTTCAGAATACATCTGAAATTTCAGCACTTCTCATCACCTCCACTGATGGAACACTAATAGACATCACCATCATCTCTTTCTGGTTACTACGACACCCTGTATCTGGCTTCTTTGTTTCTACCATAGCTGAGTTATAGACCACTCTCAGCAGAGAGCCACGGTGATCCTTCTAAAATAAGTCAGATCACGTTAGTGTTCCACTCAAACCCCCCAAGGGCGCTCCATCATTCCTTGAGTTAAATCCAAGTTTCTTCTGAGTTTCCTATATCTCTGATCTCATTTCCTATGCTTCTCTACAGCAGGTGCATTTTCCCACCACTCGGCCACCTTGCTGTTCCTGTAAAGTGCCAAGTGCATACTTACCACTGGGCTTTGAAATGGCTGGATCCCTGCCTGGAGTGGTATTCTCTCTGTTACCCGCACAGCTTGCTCCTTCACTTCAGATTCAGAGATCTGCTCAAATGTTACCTTATCAATGTGACTTAACCCTGACCATCCTATATAATGTAGTATCCCCTCCCAGGAATCCCAAGCCTCCCTAACTTGCTTCGTGTTATACCCTAGCTTTAATCATAAACTTACATATTATATATGCAGCTCTTTTTATTTATTGTCTTTGCCTTTCTACTATATTGCAAACTTCGAGAGAGTAGGGACCATGCCTGTTGCTTTCAGTACTATATCTTCAATGATAGAATAGTAAGTGTTTATAAATATTTATTGAGAGAATGAATGTAAATAGTGACATAAATTCAACCTGGTTTTCAAGTAAGTCAGGAAGAGGTACATACAGAAGTTGATATTTGACTTGTGCCTTGAAAAATAAGTACATGTTATCAGGTGAACAAGGTGAAGAAGGGGGAGAGAAGAATCAATTCATATAAAACATAGTTCTACATTTGTAGCTGGTCATAAGACCAAGTTGATAAACATACCTGCCTTCTTCTACTACCCATCCATCCCAGGTTCCCTTACATTCAATGTGGCCGGATGGGGTTCTCTATAAGGATGTAACTGAACCTTCATTTTTATGAGGTATGAATGCTTAGTCATCCTATATTTATTGGGTTGCCACAATTTTCCTTTTACTAGAACTACTGGCAAGAGAGTGGTTCTCAGAGGTACGCTGGTGAATCCATTAAGTTCCAAGCATGGCCCTTCATGACCTCATTTTGTAGTCATGCAGGGTGATGGGAGAAGGAGACTGGCTGAGATCCACAAGGTGAGTTACCTTGACTACCTGATTAGTGAAGTCTCTGAAATGGAGGCTGGACATTTATGTGGGATACTAATATCTACAGACTCATTCTAAAAGTTCATCCAGCTACTACTTCCCGCAGAACTTCTTGCACAAGGATTTCAATTTTCCAAGTTCCTATCCAGCAGATCAACTCATCTGCCATCTCTCATGAATGAATACCAGTCCATTCCTCCTGCCATGTGACCTGGACAACTCCATATAGTGTATGAAGTTAGGCCCCCTGGGAGGCTTCTCTTCACCACTCTCACTGTAATATAGATGCTGTACAGATAACATCTGTAAGCCAGGCTCACATGATTTCCTCCTCCTTTGGCTGCTCAGAAGAAACCGTGTGCCTCTAGGTATGGGTCCAGGCAGAAGTTACAAACCAGTAGGGGCAGGTACCATGGGAGTCCGAGCTGCTGGCTTGTACAGTGTCCTTGTACTTTCTGGACCTATTCAGGTCCAGTTTTGTATATACCATCTCCATTGTATGCAGATGGAATGCTATGATTCAGTGGATCAGGTAATACACAGTTCATTAAAAGAGTTGCGTAATCATTTCATCTCCCACGATCAGGCTCCAGGGAACCTGGAGCTGCTTTTCAAATGGAGAATTGTTGGCAGAAGAGGACATGTCCTTACTCTAAAACCTACAACTTGTTTTATAAATCTCCTCTTGGGGTTTTCCAGAGACTTCTAGGTACCACAGGTATTTCTGATACTATTGGATGTGGTGGAACATATGACCCAAGTACCAGGACAGCTTGTAATACAGCGTGAACCTTCTTTGGAGCCTTTTCTTCTTCTGGATCCATTCAAACCCAGCATTCTTATGGAATATCTGATAAATGAATTGGAGCAGTATGCTTAGTGTAATATATGTTGCCTTTAAAATTCAAAGAGAACGATCTATCGTGTGTCTTTTTCTTTAGTGAGTGGTTCAAGGTTTGGCAAATTGTCTCACTTTAGAGGGGATATTCCAAATACCGCAAGGAATTGGACTCCTAGAAACCGCCAACAATATTTCAAGCCCCTGAACTTTTATGGTTATTTTCTCTCACTTTTGGTCACTCTTGTGTTTTATTGATACTAAGTCATCTAGAGCTCTTGCTGTTGCTGCCAACCAGATCCAATAAGCATAATGGCACCAAGGCATGTTGTTCTGAGGCATATCAGGTATCAGATTCCTTTAGGCAGAGTTGACATAGCCCAAGGCAAAGCAGTAAAACAGAAGTATACTACTAATTCTGCCATGTGAATGCAAATTATTTCACACTATCTTTTCTGATGGAAGCAGGGAGAATAAAAGCAATTTCCAGGTCAAAACCTGCATGCCAATCTTCAGGTGTTGGTTTGCTCCAGAAAAAAAAGATGTCATCATAATTAAAATCAGTACTTGATTATGTTTGCAATAATTTATAATCATTCTTTAAAACACATCTGGCTTTTGCACTAGCCAGATAGGTGAGTTAAATGGTGATGTAGGTATCACACCTCATGCATCTTTCAAATCATCGATGGTGGCACTAATCTCTGCAATTCCCCTCAGTATGTGACACTGCTATTTTTAAATTTTATTTTATTTTTTCAACATCTTTATCGGAGTATATTTGCTTTACAATGGTGGGTTAGTTTCTGCTTTATAACAAAGTGAATCCATTATACATATACATATATCCCCATATCTCTTCCCTCTTGCATCTCCCTCCCTCCACCCTCCTTATCTCACCCCTCTAGGTGCTCACAAAGCACTGAGCTGATCTCCCTGTGTTATGCGGCTGCTTCCCACTAGCTATCTATTTTACATTTGGTAGTGTATATATGTCCATGCCACTCTCTCACTTTGTCCCAGCTTACCCTTCCCCCTCCCCGTGTTCTCAAGTCCATTCTCTATGTCTGCGTCTTTATTCCTGTCCTGTCCCAAGGTTCTTCATGACCTTTTTTTTTTTTTTTTAGATTCCATATGTATGTGTTAGCATACAGTATTTATTTTTCTCTTTCTGACTTACTTCACTTTGTATGACAGACTCTAGGTCCATCCACCTCACTACAAATAACTCAATTTCATTTCTTTTCATGGCTGAGTAATATTCTGTTGTATATATGTGTATATATGTGTCACATCTTCTTTGTGTGATACTGCTTTTGATTTACCATACTGCCTAGTTCGTGGTGGGCCAGTTCCAAGGGCCTGCACTTGGCCTTTCCTACCACAGTAAATTTCACTATAAGGGTTGGGAAATCAATATGGGAATGTTGCCAGTTAGTAAGCATGTCTTCTCCCATTAGTATTCTGTGACTGGGGCGATAACTACAGAAGAGTTTTTTGATCCTTCGTGACACGTGTAGTCAAAACTCTGTCAGCTAATCTCTGTAAGCTCCACTCTGACTGTGGATCATGGTAATATTTTGGATTTCCAAGGATTAGAATCAATTCAGAGCCAGTATTCAATAAGCTCAGATGATCTGGGTATTTCCCTTTCCCAAGTACACAGTTGTCATGATAAATGGTCATGGAGGAAGATCCACAGTACATATTAGTAGCCTCACTGCAGAATCCTTTCTGAAAGGAACTTGGCTCCCCCTTCAATTGACGGTTCAAAATTTATGCACCAGTTTAGGTTTGAGAACTGAGTAAGAAGTTGTGAACCCCCATGGTGGCAACTAGAGTTACATTTTTGCCCGTTAGACCTAGAATTTTCTTACCAATATTCATCACTTTAGTGTGCTGCCCACTAATATTCCTAGGAATCCTGGGATCAATGAGCCATCACCACAGATCCTGTGGGCCAAAATACTTTGAATATCACTCTACCCTTTTGGATTACTGGGTGATTAAACCAACATTATCTCTGAGAGTGGAGTACAGCTGCCTCATGTCTACCCCTTAAGAATCTCATTTCCCATTGAGATTAGAGAACTCAATTCCACTGCAGAATCCCCCACAGTCATCTTCAACCTTCATAAGAAAACCACCGCATAGGTTTTTTGAGAATGTTGGTACATTTCTTAATGCCTTGGTGAAGGAAGTGTCCTCCAGGCCCTCAAGGGATTATGAATATGAAGTAGCTGCTCAGGTTGCAATAATAGGTCTATGCCAAATTTTCCATCTCCCTGAGCCTTCACACTCCTTCCTGTATAGCAATGATTCTCAGTCAGGGAGAACCTGCCTCTCTCCCCCTAAGGGACATGTGGCAACGTCTGTAGACTTTTTTGTTGTCACGACTGGGTGTAGGGTGCTCCTGGCATTTAATGGGTAGAGGCCAGCATTGCTGCTAAACATCCTACAATACATAAGACAGTCCCCCACAACAAAGAATTCTCAAATCCAAAATGCCTGAGGGTGGAATCAGAGGTGCTGGGGTGATATCTGGACCTGGGCTTGAACTCTGTAAGGATGCTGGGCACTAAATTTTACCACATACACAAGATGACAGCCTCAAGTTTAGCCACTGATGCAGACGTGTAATTTGTGGGGCTTAACAACCAGAGAATTGTCCAACAGAAAAAGAAGAATCTACAGAGAAGGTGGTTCTTAAAATTCAGAAAGTACACAAGTAAGGTGAGGACCATAAAAGGCAGTCAACTAAACCAACAAATTGAAGAATTTACACCTGAGGGAATAAAAAGAAACAGTCAGTTTTAAAAAGGGCTTTAAAGTAAGTATCTTTAAAATACTCCATGAGATAAAAGGGTGTTGACATTTTAAAGCAAAAAAAACATGAGGTTATAAAATAAAAACCACTTAGTTGTAAATCTAAAAGAATAAATATGTAATATTTGAAATAAAACTCATAATGGATAGGCAAATGGTAGACTTATCAATGTGACTTAACCCTGACCATCCTAAATAAAGTAGCATCCCCTCCCAGGAATCCCTTTGTTAGCAATTAACAAAGATAAATAAAAGATAATTGATGAATTGGAAGGTAGAAAGGAGGAAATATCACAGAAAAACAAGTCAAGACATGACGAGTAGAATGAGTTTATCCACTGGTACTGCCAAAACTTAAAAGAGAGAGAGAATGGGAGACAATAATCCAAGAGAAAATGACTTCAGATTTTCCTGAAGTATAGAAAAGCGTTAAGTCCTCAATTTGAAAAAGCGTCCTAGCATACACCAAGCCAGATGAATAAAAATAAATTCACAATCAGAATAATCAGTGAAGCTTCGTGACAGAAAAGAGACGGTATCTTTGAAAAAGAGGAGAGGCAGAGAGACAGACATTGCCATCTACCCTCTCATTAGCAGAAACATGGCTGAAATCAGTAGAAAATCTCCAATGTACTTAAGGAAAAAAAATTCAAAAACGTGACCGTAGAGTTCCAGACTGCCTTAAACTATGATTTAAGAGCAAGTGAAAAATGAAGATATATTCTTATGTTAGTAGATACAATGACTAAGGGAGATTTGACCCTTGTTCATCAAAATAACATTAAAATATGCACTTTTGAGGAAAAAAGAAACACTAAAGGAAGTAGTAAGCTCCAAAGGTAACAAAGTGGTAAAAAATCATGGCAAGTATAAGGAAATGTTCAATAGAAACATAAATAATGTTGACAATACTTTTTTCTTTTGTGTTTAAAATGCACTGAACCTAAAACTATACATCACTGTCATGAAAGGAGAAGAGATTGGGAAAAAGTTAGAGCATGCTCAGAATCTTCTCTTCTTTAGAGAGGAGGATAAGGATACTGATTAATGGCTTGTTTTGTCTTGTGTCGGTTTTTTTTGCATATACAACAGCGTTTATTTTATTAATGAAAGTTGCGTGTGTTTAAGGTGCACAACAATGATGATTTTATACGTATGTACATAGTGAAATAATTACTACAGTCGAGGTAGTTAACATAGATACCTTTTTGTGTGTGATGAGAGCATCTGAGATCTACTCTCTCCGTAAATTTCCAGCATTGAATACAATATTATTGACTATAATCACCATGGTGTACATTAGATCTCTAGACTTACTCATCCTACATAACTGCCAATTTCTAACCTTTGATCAATATCCCTCCATCTCCCCTACCTTCCAGTTTCTGGTAACCACCATCCTACTCTCTGCTTCTGTTTATTGAACTTTTGTAGATTCCACATACAAATGAGGTAAGTCAGTGTTTTGTCTTTCTGTGTCTGGTTTATTTCATTTAGCCTAATGTCTTCCAGGTTCATCCATATTGTTGCAAAGAGCAGAATATCCTTTTTGAAGGCTGAATAATATTGCATTACATACGTGCACCACAATTTCCTTATGCTTTCATCAGTCAAATGGCACAGACTCTTTCCCAATCTTGGCTACTGTGAATAATGCTGCAATGAACATGAGAGCATGAGAGTGCAGATATCTCTTTGAGGTACTGACTTCATTTTCTTTGAGTATATATGCAGAAGGGGGATTGCTGGACCATATGCTAGTTCTATATTTAGCTTTATGAGGAACCTCCATTGTTTTCCATAATGGCAATACCAATTTAATTTCCCACCAGCAGTGTACAACGGTTCCATTTCCCTTCACATCCTCACCAACACTTTTTTTTTTACTTTATTAGAAAATAAAACTAAGTGTGTAGGTAAGATTTAAGAATGACTACTGAAAGGACCAGATTATCAAAAATTAAAATGCATTTCTCCATTATGTTTGTGAAGCTATGGAGAGAAAAGCTGCAGGGAGGTAGTTAAAATGGTCCTTGTTGAAACAATTAACTGTAAAAGCATCAATCTAACAAAGGTCAAAAATAAATTTAAAAATTAAAGGGAGAAAACTAAGTAGTAGAGGTAAAAATGTAATGAAAGTTTGTAAATAAGGTACAAACAAAACCAAAAGCTAGTTAAACACAAATCAAATAGATAAAATGTCATAAATAAGTAAAAATAGTAATTAAAAGGGATATAGTGCAGAGTTAGCTGAAAGACACTAAGCAGAGAGTTGTAAAAATTGCTAAATATCTAATATCTATTGAGTGTTTATCTTGTCTCAAACACCATATTACAACTTTACATGTGCTTACAAAAACATTGTTATTTTATTCCTCATCTCAAGGGGAAAGTGTTTAATATTCCAACATTCAGTATAATGTCTGCTGTAGGTTTTTTCTGTAGACATTCTTTATCAATAAGCAGGTTCTTTTTTATTTACCGTTTGCTTAGAGTTTTTGTGAGATGTTTACCTGGTACCTATCGTGATAATCATTGATTTTCTCAGTGCTAATATGGTGAAAATCCAACTTGGTATGGTGTATTATCCTTTACAATATCACTGGATTTGTCTCACTAAAATTTTATAAAGGAACATAGCATATACGTTCATGAGAGAAATTGATCTGTAACATTCCTTTCTTGTAATGTTCTGATCAGGATTTGAAACCAATGCTATGCCACCTCATGAAAAGTGTAAGTGTTCCTTCTCTTGCTTTCACATCTTTTTAAAATTGGGATATAATTTCATACAGTAATATGTACAGACATTGAGTATTTGATGTCTTGACAACTGTATATACCCCAAACAAGATATAGAACTTTACCATCACCCTAGTAATTCCTCTTAATTTATTCACCTAGAAGAAGCTACTTTCTGATTTTTAACAGACGCATCAGTTTTGCCTGTTTCCCACCTTTATGTAAATGAAATCATACCATATATATTCTTTTGTGTATGCCTCTTTTGCCTAATATGTTTGTGAAATTCATCCATGTTGTTAGACGTATCAGTAATTCATTTTTATTGCTGAGTACTGGTTTATTACATGAACACATCACAGCTTCTTTATCCATTCTCTTGTTTATAGACCCATGGATCATTTAGAAGTATATGTTTATTTTCCATGCCATTGGACTTTTCTGTTTATCCTTTTGTTATTGATCTCTACTTTAATTGCATTATCGTGAAGGACACACTCTCAATAATTTCAATCTTTGTAATCTGTTGATGCTTTCTTTATGGCCTAACACATGGTCAGTTTTAGAAAATATTCTATGTGCCCTTAAAAAAGGTTAATTTTATCACTTTTGGATGCAATATTCTCTATCATCAATTAAATCCATTTAGTTAATGTTGTTATTCACATAATCTATATCTTTACTGATTTTTTAATTTGCTTTTACTATTGGATATTGAGAAAGGGTCTTAGTATCTCCACTATAATTTTGGATTCATCCATTTCACCTTTAATTTTGTCCATTTTTGCTTTATGTATTTTGGAGTATGTTTTTCATATGCATGTATACTCAGGGCTGTGATTTCTTCCTGCTAGACTTACCACTCTATTATGGTGAAATGTCCTTACATCTTTAGTAATGTTTCTTGTCTTAAAATATATTTTGTCTGATACTAGTATAAAATTACCAGGTTTCTTTTGATTGATGTTTGCATAGTCTATCTTTTTCTGTCCTTTTATTTCCAAACTTTATATTTTTGTAAGCATTGTATATATATATATATATATATATTTTGTGTGTGTGTGGTACGTGGGCCTCTCCCTGTTGTGGCCTCTCCCGCCGTGGAGCACAGGCTCCGGATGCGCAGGCCCAGCAACCATGGCTCACGGGCCCAGCCGCTCCGCGGCACGTGGGATCTTCCCAGACCAGGGCACAAACCCGTGTCCCCTGCATCGGCAGGCGGACTGTCAACCAATGCACCACCAGGGAAGCCCAGCATTGTATATTTTTGTTTTGTTTTGTTTATTGAGTCTAACTGTATTATTCTTTTACTGGGAGTATTTAGTTCATTTATATTTTACTTAATTATGGATAGGTTTGAGTTTATATTGACTACCTTTTAATTCATTTTCCATTTGGCCTTTTTATGTTTCTCCTTTTTTTCTTATTTTCTTACATTCTTTTGAGATAATCAGTTTTTCATTATTCAATTTTTTCTTCATTAACTTGTTAGTTTTAAATTATTGTTCTTTTATTGATTATAATAGACATTCTTGACTTGTTACAGTACTAATATAAATGATTCCTTTTACCACTTTGCTAATATTGCTAGAAACCTTTATATTCCATTTACTCATGGGCACTGTTGCATTACCACTGTCATGCATTTTTAGTTCTGTATATAATTTACACTCCACCAGACATTAAAATTATTTGTTTTGTACAGTCAGCATGTGTTTACATTTCCACATATTTTCTTACTATATTATTCTTTATTTCCTCCAACTTTTCTATGTTTCCATCTGGAATCACTTTTTTTAGGTCTGAAGGATTGAGCTTAATCTTTTTAGTTTTTCCTTTGGTGCAGCCTGTTTTTCACTAATTCTCTCTTTGTCTGAAAACATATGTATTTCACCTTCACTTTTGAAGAAAGTTCTTTTCTGGATATAAATTCTATGTTTTTACTGGATATAAATTGGCTATTGTTTTCTTTCAACACTTGAAAAAATATTACTCAATTGCTTTCTGACTTTCATAACCTTTGTTGAGACCTAGCTCTCAGTGTTCCTATTGTTTCTATAAAGGTAATAGGCTTGTTTTTCCTCTGGCTGCTTTTAAGATTTTGATTTTAAGCAATTTGACTATAACTTTCCTAGTCAAGGTTCTCTTTGTGTTTATCCTGTTTAGAATTTGTAGAGTTTTTTGTTCTAAAATATCCACCTAATTCCTTTTTGTAGATTTGATTTATCTATTAAAATTATTCATACTTTCACTGATGTTGTCCTTCCTGTTCTCTTTTCTTTAGCAAAGTAATCATAGTTTTATTAAAGCCCTTGTCTGATAACTCCAATATATTGATCATCCGTGGGTCTGCATCTATTGTATTATTTTTCTGTTGTTTATCAATCAATATTATATATTTCTTTGCATGATTGGTAATTTTTAAATTTTTTTCCAGATATTATATACAAAATAACTTTAGCCATTCTAGAAGATGCTATCTTATAACAGAGAGTGTTCCCCCTTTCCTCTGCTGGGCAGAGAAAGTGAGGCTCTGATCAACTCAGTTCAGTCAGAAATTGAGCTGGGTCACTGCTGGGTTGCAGTATAGTGAGAATCATCTCCTCTCTGGTTTACCTCTGCTCCTAGGACATGGACCTCTGACCTTTTGACTAAAAGCCTGAAGAAACTATCTCCTCAGTATTGAAAGATTAAGAGATCCCAATCTGCCTTGCATAGATTCCAGCCTCATACCACATGTGTCTTCAAAATATGGCAGATATCTCAAGGGCCCCAGTGGCTGTGTAGTGAAGTCAATGGCTATTCCAGCAGTTCTTTGCTTCCCGAGCACAAGACTGTGAGAATATTATTCTGCCTTTAAGAATCTTCCATCTTAGTTCACCAGTCTTCCACACAGAACTCAGGAAATGTCCCATGGGGAAATCCAGTGGTGCATTTATGTCCCTGTGAGTTTCCATCCTTTCACATCAGCTCCTCATGACTGCTGCAGTTTTGCTGATTTTCTTTCCCCCAATAGAGTCTCTTTGCCTAGGGAAGTCCAGTTCTTAACTTATGCCCATAATTAACAAACGCCCCTAAGGTTAAAAAAAAAAACGTCTAGATATCTTTAGTGTCCATTGGAAACATTCTCCCCTTACTGGAAGTTAGTTCATCTAATCCTCCTAACCTCCTCAGTTCCCTTGTGTCTTTAAAAATATAATGTTTTTGTAATTTATCCAGATTTTTGTTGCAGTGAAAGCATTTGCCTATATCCAGGCTGAAAGCAGAAATCTTACTCACTTAACTTTATATATATCTTCATGATTTAGTCTGGAATCACTAATGATAAACTTTGTCACTGCTACTATTTCTGATTCATTATTTGTCATACATTTCAGTAGGAATTAAACCAGAACATCTGAATGTTGCAATCAAAATTCAATGTTATAGTTATTAAATCATTATGGAACTGCTGCATCAATAGACAAATGAGTAAACATAATAGAAATTCTAGAAATAAGCCCAAAGAGATATCTACCTGTAGTATGTGATAAAATTAGCATTTTAAATTCGTGAGAAAAAAAATACAGATTATTAAGTAATGATGTTGGAACAACTAGAGATATTTGGGAAAAAAAGTAAAGTTTTATCCATACCTTTTACCTTATATCAAAATAAGTTCCAGGCTGATCACAGATTTAAACATAAAAATAAAACAAAAATAAAACTATATAATACTGAAAGAAAACAGGAGATTTAAAATATATAATCCCCAGAGTAAAGAAAGCCTAAGTATACATCAAAATCCATATTAAATTAGAAACCATAAAAGAAAATATTGATAAATTTGAAAATTTTTGCCTGGTAAAATGATAATAAGCTAAGTCTCAAAATGCACTAAATTAAGTAAAAGTATATTTATAACTTATATGAAGTAAAGGGCTGAGTCTCCTGATATGTTATTAAAAACTCCCATAAATCAATATGACAGACCAACAACTAAATGGAAAAATGTACAAAAAAGATATAAATAATCAGTCACTGCAGATTCTTAAACATATGAAAAGATGCTCATATTCACTTGCAATAAAAAGAATGCAAACATAAACTTCATTGACATCCATTTTCAACTTTCACGTTTACGAGGGTCAACTAGTTTACTTACACACAAGCTGGTGAAGATGTCAAGAAATAAGTACTTTTATTGCTTTGGTGAGTGTAAACTGGTACAACTTCTGTGGGAGGAATTATGAAGATCATTTTCTCATTCAACAAATATTTATTTTTAATACCACTATGCTATTGGGACCATGGATGTTCTGAGACACCTTACAGATTCGCTCAGAAAACATTAATTAAGTGAGTACCTATAATAAAAAGTAATACATTTAATGAGAGGGCCATAGTTGGGTATCAGGAAAAGTATTCCAGAAGAAATGATATTTAAGTTGAATCCTGAAAAGAGGGAATTAGTTGAATATACAGATTACTTCCCTGTCCTTCTCTGCCTTGCTGTGTGTCAGAGGGATTCATATCTCCCAGGCCTCTTCTCCTGTGGCTTCAATGTAAATTCACCAATGAGAAGCAATGTGGGAGACCAGATGGTGAGGGAAGGAAAAAAGATTGGGATTTGACCCTACCTCCTTTTTCTCTCAGTATGGTACCAAGCAAGAGCAGCATCTCCTCCATGGCTCCAGGTCCCACAACATATCTCCTCTCTCTCAGCTTCTGCTCATATTTTAGCATCTACCTCATTTCTGGGATCAAAGAACACCATCTCCTCCTTTGATCCCTCCAGGCATAAAGATGGTAATTATTTGTTGTTCTTGGCAATCTCTGAGTTGTGTCACCTCCTCTGCTTGCTTCTTCAGTTCTTCCTTCATCTCTGTGACCAATTCCCTGTATTAAATTTCTTTCTGTCTGAAACTACAGTGGTTTTCATTTTCCTGAGTGGACCTTGACTGGCATACAAGAAAAAGAAGGCTAGTGCTGCAGAGAGAATATACCATGTCCTAAAAGTAAATCTAGCTAGAGGAATAGAAAAAAGAAATAGGATGGAGACGGGGGAGAGAAAAGGGAAGTGATATGATTCAAAATCAAATGTTTTCAGGTGAGAAGATCCATTGATGAGATTTTTTTTCAGGAGGATCACTATAGGGGGAGACTGGTAGACAAGGTCCAGTCAGCAGACTGCAGTAGTCATTTAGGCAAATGATAACGGTAGCTTGAATGGAGATAGTCGCAGAGGATACAGAGAGTGAATGAACTTGAGGGATATTTAGGAATAAGAATGAGTAGAATTTGGTGGTTAATTGGATAGATGGAGAGAGAGAAAGGAATGCAAAACCACTCCCTTTTCCCTCCATTATCTCGTCATTTGATTGCATAGAGAGTGTTACAGAACAAACATTTATTTCAGTACTGTCATTTGGGGATTTCCCCATTGAGTTATTCGAACCTGCCCTAATAAAACAGGTGAAACATTACGGTATTTCCACGTGCATTTTCAAGTCTCTGATACCGGGCTCATGAGAGAGATTATCATACTAATACCTGTTGGACACCTGAAGTAGGTTAATGCTACCATGCCAGATATAAATGAAGTCTCCGTTTGGCCCGTCGGTTTACTGAGGTTGGTTATACAAAGGGATACTTGTACAGTCCAGACATATCCATAATAAGGAAAATGCCAAAGTCACCACTACAAAGTTCAGTTTAAAAAAGTTTATTGCTGTGTATCCAAACCAGTTTCTAATCATTTATTGAAATTACTCTGGGAAATTGGAGTAAAATGAAAAAAAAATTTAAATTTAAAAAATAAACAAAAGTAGATAAGAGTGATTCACAGTCCAGTTAAGAAAGGAAGGAAAAGGGTCACTCTAAAGAGAATGGGCTATAAATCTTCATCAAGCTTCTAAAGTTTGAAAGCTGAAAGTCTGTTGTTTACAATTTGTCTCCCTTTCATAATGAACTGTTGGAAAGAAGTCATTCGGAAGGGTGAAGGAAGGACAGGGAGGGGTGGTCAGAAGCCACAGAAACCCTGATTTTCCACTGTAAAGCAGCTAGAATTCTTCACCATCCTGAAGGCCCTTGAGTGTCCTGCAGTCCACTTCCTGCAGCGACAATGCAGTGGGGCATTCAAGAACACAACTCTGGAGTCATGCTGCCTGAATTCAAATCCTGACTTCACAGTTTGGTGGTAGCATCAAACTACTACTACTACTACTACTACTACTACTACTGCTACTACTGTTTCTATGACTACTACTGCTACTACTACTACTAATGGGGCAAGTTACTTAGCATCTCTGTGCCTCAGTATCCTCATCTGTAAAATGACATATCAATAGCAAGATTAGAAAACGATTCCATTTCCAATAGCATCAAAAAGAATAAAATAACAGGAATAAATTTAATCAAGGAGGCAAAGACTTGTACACTGAAAACTATGAAACATTGCTGAAAGAAATTAAAGTTAAAAATAAATTAAAGACATCCTGTGGTCATGGCTTAGAAACCAATATCATTACAATATCAACTCTACCCAAAGTAACCTACAGACTCAGTGCAATTCCTATCAAACTCCCAGTGACTTTTTTTTTTGCAGAAATAGAAAAATACACCCTAAAATTCATATAGACTCTCAAAGAACCCCCCAAATAGCCAGAACAATCTTGAAAAAAGAACGAAGCTGGAGATCTCATACTTCCTGATTTCAAAACTTCCTATAAAGCTATAGGAATCAAAACAGTGTGGTAGTGGCATAAAGACGGACATTTAGAGAAATGAAATTGAATAGAAAATCTAGAAATAAACCTTAGAATATAGGGTCAAATGATTTTTGACAAGGGTGCCAAGACTATTCAATGGGGAAAGGATAGTCTCTTCAATAACTGGTGCTGGGAAAACCGGATGTCTGCCTGCAAAAGAATGAAGTTGGACCCTTACCTTACATCATATACAAAAATTAACTGAAAATGGATCAAAGACCTAAATGTAAGAGCTAAAACTATTAGAAGAATAGCAAGATTAAATGCCTCTGAAGCTCTTAGAGCCAAGCCTAGAACTGAACAAATGGTACAATCGCTGCAAAGATCATGCATGGACGGCTCCATTGGTCAGATTCTTTTCCCATATAGGTTATTAAAAATATTGAGTATAGCTCCCTGCGCTATACAGCAGGTCCTTGTTGTTTATCTATATATAGTAGTGTGTATATTTACTCCCGAATTCCTAATTTATCCCTCCCCCCCACCTTTCCCTCTTGGTAACTGTAAGTTTGTTTTCTATGTCTGTGAGTCTGTTTCTGTTCTGTTCATTTGTATCATTGTATCCTGATTGAACTCCTGTTCTTCAAAGATTATCCTGGAGCCCACAGTGGAATGAGTGCCATTTCCTTCTCCTAGGATTCAGAACCAAATGGCTGAAGGACACATAGAGAAACTTCCCGTTTACCGATTTATATTTTTGATGTACAGATTTCTAGACACTTTAATCACACAGAATATCTCAGCTCCAGGCATTATAAAGACTTCCAGACCTCGGAAATGTGAGTGAGAGATGGACAATCTTACCAAAAGTTTCCTTTACCACATGTGGATCAGATTAAATAATACCGTGGTACTGATTCAAGCAATGTCACCAAATTCATAGATGGTCTGTGTCCTGTCCCTAAACTACCTCAATGCCTTCTGGCCATCTCCCTGTTTATTGTTCTGAAATGTGGAAAAGGTGGCGTCACTAACTAACACCCCCCAGCAACACAGCTCGTTGGCATTCTCAGCACTGAGAAGGGCAGTGGTAACTGCTGATTCTTCAAAATGAAAAACTAAATAGGCACTTAGGACAAACACAAAAATTCATTACCCTCAGAATATATATGCCTGAAACAGACTGCTGATTCTGTCACATCCCATTTAGAAAAATTAAAGAAAACATAATACATAAATCCCTCGTAGTGAATTTAGGAAGAGGGAAACTATGTCGCTGAGTAGATTGAGGCCTCTGATGGGAACAGAGATGTTCTGGTCCTATTCCTCTAGGCCACCTTCCCAACCCAAGGTTGCTCAGTGACTTTAGGCAACCAATTAGTCCCCCTTTGCCTTAGTTTCCTCAAGAATAACGGAGAAAATAATATCCCTCTCCTCCCATTCTTGGCCTTTGTGAGACGGGATAAATTTTGTATCTCTTCTCTTAATCCCACCAAATCGTTTTAGTCAGCCTCTCCAGGGCCCTTTATCTGGTGCACCCACAGCCTTGGTATTATCTCTGACCTCTGCACCACCCATAAGAAATCAACATGCCTTTCTGTGTTTCCACGAATTAAACTTCAAGCGAGGACTTCAACAGAATCCTTGGTGTGCTTGCTGTCTAAGTCTCAGATTTGGCAAAAGACAAGATGCTGCTGCCCTTAGCGAGCTAAGGCCTCTGATATGGTATCAGGTTAGTAATGAACTAGCTCCAAGGTCACCTCAATTTCTGAGACATTTATGGCATTTCTCTGTTGATTATTTACCGTGGGTGCTAACTCGGTGAGCTGCAATGACCTGAAAAGATAATACTGGCAAACTGATGATTCAGCCTTTCGTAGGAATAAGGTGACTTCCCTAGGCAATGCAGTAGATTTTCCTAGTGTTCTTCCTCAAGCTCTGTTTTTAGGAAGGAGTCTGAGTTTCTTGAGTGAGACCCTACTTCTTCAGTCAAAATACATGTTAGAAAAAGCGCCAAATAAGACATGCTCAAAGATACACTCTTCCTGCTCGTGGAAAACTCTGGGCAATTCTCACTTCTGCTTCTTGTCTCACCTGAAGCCGAAAAAGTGATCAAACTGGCCGGGCTTCCCTATTGTTATTCATTCAACAAGTATCTATCAGCGCCCTTCTCTGTGTTAGACACTGTGCTACATGATGAATAGAATTTATATGGAACAAGATAGACATTGTTCCTGGCTTCTTGGCACTTACACCACTGGGAGGGACCATTGTGAAAACAAGGACACAAATAAATAAGTATTAATTGTGATAATTCTAAGAAGTAAGCAGACAGAATATAGTGCTAAAGAATTATAGAGAAAGAGGGTAGAGATTACTCTGTATTAGGTGGTCAGGGAAAACTTGAAGGACTAAAGAATGAGAAGCCGTCTCTGCTGGGAATTTCCAGGGAGCTGATTCCAAGGAGAAAGAAAGAGCCTGTGCAAAGGCCCAGGGGCAGGAAAGTTTGACACATCAGGGGCTAAAGGAACATTATTGCTTGCTGTTCCAAGTGCGGTCTGCAGACAAGCAGTGTTGACATTCCCTGGGAACTTTAGGATAATGTAGAATCCCAGACCCCACCCCAGACTCACTGAATCAAAATCTGCATTTTTAACAATCAGGGGACTCATTTTCTCATTAAAGTTGAAGAACACTGTCAAAAACACTGGTTCCAACCTTGACTGCACATTGGAATCTGCTGGGGAATTTTTTAAATGATAATGCCTGGGTCTCTCTTCCCCAGAGATTAATTTGGTATGGGCTGTAACATGGGCCTCAGGATTATTTTTAAGTTCCCCAGGGCATTCTGAAATGCAGAAAAATTTGAGAATCACTTGGCTAAAGTACAGTGCCTGGCACACTGTAGGCACTCGATAAATATTTGTGAATCAGATACTTGACGCTTTAGTTTTCCCAGAGATTCCCACAAGAGGCTGCAGGTAAGCAGAAATGTTACCTTCCTCTGACTTAGTGCTTTAGAAGAGCCACTCTCCCTGGAAACATGAAGCCAAACCCTAAACCAACTGGAGGGATGAGTTCAAGGAAAACTATCCCAGAGAGCCATCAAACTCTTCCAAATGCCACATAGCTATTAATTTGGGCATTTCTGTGAATTCACCAGAGTCGTAAGAGATCATCTATCTAGTGGGGTGACACAGGTGAGGAAACGCAATACTAAGTTGAACTCAGTATAAAGGCAGCCGGATTTTTCAGATTCTCTGCACAGCTCTGGGAGAGCCCACACCAGAGAAAACCCTCTTCAGGGCAGTATGGTAACATTCTTGACTAATGAGCTCAGAACAGAATGTCCCTACCCTGGCATTATCAGGGAAGACTTGAGGGAGGGGACGTGTGAAGAGGGTACAGGATGTGGTCAAGCCAAAGATGCCCATGATACAGAGCTGCGGGGAAGCCCCCTGGGTACTTCCTGCACCTGTGGGTGGTAAGAAATACGCAGCCAACAACGCGTACGTTGGTGGACATGACACAACCCCCGTGTCAAGGACCATTTAGTGACGTTGGAGAGCACAATGCAACCCCTGTGTCAAGGACCATTTAGTGACCAGGGGCACAGTCAGCTAGCTCCCCATTGCCCAAGAGTGGCCCAGCCACCAGGGAGAATTGAAAATGCACAGAGCAACCCCTGTACTTGCCACAGGAGGTTGCAGAAGAGGTTCAAGAGAATAAACTTTATTCATTTCCTCCCTGTTGGGGCCCTAAGCTTTTAAGATCTCTTTTGAACATTGTTGCTCCAGATAAAGGACAGGCAGGCAAGTTGGGTAATAATGTAAGTTGATACTGTGGAGAAAGGGACCAGAAAGGAAATTTGGGTGACACAAATCTGTCTCTAAGGACTTCCTCAATCTTGTGGGAGAAACAAAAGGTTTTGATTCTGAATATAAAATAAGCAATATCCGGGCTTCCCTGGTGGCGCAGCGGTTGAGAGTCCGCCTGCCGATGCAGGGTTCGCGCCCCGGTCCGGGAGGATCCCACGTGCCGCGGAGCGGCTGGGCCCGTGAGCCATGGCCGCTGAGCCTGCGCGTCCGGAGCCTGTGCTCCGCAACGGGAGAGGCCACAACAGTGAGGCGCCCGCGTACCGCAAAAAAAAAAGCAATATCCTGACATAGAGGAGATGCCCCGTAAGCCCCAGAAATAGCTGCTTTAACCCTTTCAGGCTTTTCTGAGTCAGCCTGAAACTACTGAGTCAAACTACTGAGTCAGCAGAATAAAAAGATTTCCAGTTGTGGGAGCTGCCCATTGTAGAGCATAGACACTAGATAAGGTCCCCATGCTTTAAGGAACAGGAAAATGCTCTAAGCAGAGTCGAAATGGTCTAAGCAGAGTTGAAAATTACATGGGCAAAGGAATATGCGAATATATGTTACTTCCTCAGAGATAAATGTCGTTGAAAATAGAAATGTAGAAATGTAATATGAACAGAGTAATACCAAGGAAAAGGCATATTCTTTAAGAGTAAATCACTTCCCATAATGTAAATAAATAGCATTCAGTGAACTTGTTTTGTGAGTTTCCTAAGCAGCTGGTACATCTAGTCTTTCCAGTAGCTGTGTGCACATGGTACCAAACCACAAGCTCAGCCTCATGAGGTACAACTCCTGGCCTCTTATTCCACACCTGCACCTGCATCTGGGTAGCTAAGAGACCAAAGAAAAAAACCTCTAATATGCTACCTGGTCCCACTTTACAGTCATGACCACAAACCCCAGATGGATCTTACTGCTGCCAGGCAGGCATTCAGACCTCATTTCCTCTCCCATTCTCCTTGGTGACTGTTTCCCGCCTTCTCTCCCCAAAATCTTTCAGCTCTCTCCCTTATTCATCTCCCTAAGCAGATACCTACTTTGCTTCTTATTTCAGTTTTTTAAAAGTAACACTCAGAAGAGAAACTCCCCATTCTCCCACCATCACGTTGACCCAGATGCTGGCATCTGTGCCCATCCATGTATTCTGCCTTCTCTCCTTTCTCTATGGATGAGCTACCATTGCTGCCAACCAAGACAAACCACAACACTTCAGCATTAGATCCCATATTCTCTTGTTATCTCAGGGAGTGAGACCCCCTCCCCCCTCTCTTAGCACCTTGTCTGGATGTCCATGAATTTGCAAACATTCTGTAATGTCCTCCATCTTTTTAACCTTCTCTTGACACCCTACCCCACAATCTCTCTCCATGACCACCTAATTTCTCTGCTTCTCTTTAGAACAAAACTTCTTAAGGGATTTTCAAAAGATTTGCTTCTGCTGCATCTTCAGCACCTAGGACAGAATCTGGAACATAGTAGGTGTGCAAAACTTTGCAAATGAGAAAATGAACGAATGCACGACTACAGCCAATTTATTCATTGCAGCAGTGGAAAAATATCAAGCAAGTCAAATCAATTTTAACTATCAGAATGGTGGTGCACATAAACGTAGGTAATTCCACAATACTGACTAAGAATTCACTGTATGCTAAGCACTGTATTAGATGATGTTATGGGAAGACAGTAGTTGTTTTTCACTCTTCAAGAAAACCAAAGATCGGTAGAGAAGGTAGTATACAAATGCAAACCAGATGATGCATTCAAGGAAAATATCATAGCAATTCTCACCCTCACCTGGCAAGAGTTTAACAACGTATTTGTGGAGGCCCTGATGTGTTGTATTTTTACCTAACATTTATTGGGCTCTTGAAATATGCCAGGCACCGTATGACAATATGAGTGTTTCACATTTATTAACTCATTTAAAGCTTACAAGAGTGTTATGAGATAAACACTAATTAAAATCCCATTTTACAGAAGACAAAACTGAGTCACAGAGGGTCAAGTAACTGACCCAATATAGCACAGCATAAAAATAGTGTAATTAGATAAATAATAAACTAGAAATGCATAGACTAAAAAGCAGGAAGAAGCTAGACCTATCAGTCATCAAAACACACCTGTTTGTTCATCAACTACTCAACACCAGGTACCACATGAAAACAATCCCTAATACAGCATCATACTTTTGTATGTGGACTCTACCTTCCAGAAGAGTCACTAATGGGATGTCAGGGCCTTAGACCCACTGCTTCTCAAACTTTGACGTAAATAGAGATCAACTGGGGATCTGGTTAAAATATAGATTCTAATTTAGCAGGTTTGGGTGGGGCCTGAGATTCTGTATTTCTCACAAACTGAAAGGAGATGTGGAGTCTGATGGTCCACACATCTTAAGTGCTTACTACTTAGACTAATTAGTACTTATATACAATCTTTTTTAATTGACCCATCTGTAACCAGCAAGTAGGGAAGCCACCTCAAATGAGTAAAGTATGGGCTATAGTGAAAGATAGGCTCCTGCCCATTATGACTGTATATCAAGGGAACGGTCAAGATTTCTTGAAAAATCTCTTTTCAAGTGAACAGTTGTTGCCAATTTTTATGTCATCTATAGTTTCTTAAAAAAAAAATTACTCAGAGATGAAATTGGCTTAATCCCCAGACCTTTAACTTATCTATTGTTCCCACTGGACCAACAGCTAGCTCTTAAAATACCTTTTTGGTTTATCTTTAACCCAGAAGCATGGGTCTTTTCCTGGTCTTTGGCTGGCTCCCTGCTTCCTCAGCCTAAACAGAAGTCTACCCTGCTGTGGTCACTTTTCCTGCTGGCTGCTAAAGGAATTTTAGGGAAACAAAAGCATAGAGCCTCCTGCTCCCTCCATCCCCCAACCAGGAGGTCTTTTTGCTTTGAGATTCTACTGAGAGGCTCCACGGGTGAAGTTGCCCTGGGAGCAGAGCGCCTGCCTCCCTACTTAAACAGGCATGGCGAGGTTAGAAGGTTAAGGTAGGCTGCCCTTCAAAGCATTTCGCAAAGATTAACTGATCCAGACAACAGAGAGCCGCTGGCAGAGCAGAGGAAGATGAGATCTACGGTTATGGGGGAAGCTGCCCCAAGCAGTAAGGGGACTGGGATTTCTACAGAGAGGAGGAAGTTTCAAGCACAAATTGAACAGCATCTCAGAATCGTGTGTGTGTAGTGCCTGTGTGTGTATGCATATGTATAAGAATACAAATATAATATATTACATGTAATATGTTACATATAATATAATTTTAAAAACAATATAGTTTATTTTACACATTTTTATATGTACTTTATCATATGTACATGTATATGTGTATATATACACACCAACATACATACTACTATGGGCTGAATTGTGTCACTCCAATATTCGTATATTGAAGCCCTAACCCTCAGTACCTTAGAATATGACTGTATTTGGAGACAGGGTTTTTAAAGAGGTAATTAAATTAAAATGAGGTCATCAGGATAGGCCCTAATCCAATATGATAGATGTCCTTATAAGAAGAGGAGATTAGGATATAGACAATGCACAGAGGAAAAACCATATGAGGACAAAGGGGGAAGACCACCATCTACAAGCCAAGGAGAGAGATCTCAGAAGAAACCAACCTGGACTTCCAGCCTCCAGAATTGTGAAAAAATATACTTCTGTTATGTAAGCCCCCTAGACTGTGGTATTTCGTTATGGCAGCCCAAGCAAACTATTACACACATACACACACACACACACACACACACACACACACACACGGTGACCACAAAGTCTGGAAAAAGAGAAAAACACATTTTAAAAGATCACACACACACACACACACACACACACACACACACACACACGGTGACCACAAAGTCTGGAAAAAGAGAAAAACACATTTTAAAAGATTTATTGCCATTACATTACAGTAAATGATAAAATAATATTACATAAGAGTCAAGACTTTATGACCATCCTCTATAGGTATAAACACACACAAACATCTGGCCTTATCCATGCCCTAGGAGAGAGAAAGGAATGAAAAGTAAACATAAAGTCAACTGATGAGGCTGGGAAAGGACTTAGGAATGCAACCACATAGCTTTCTGCCAGATTTGGGAGTGGGAGGGAGTGTTCTTTTTTCTGGAGAACAACTTCTTTGGAACTATTTTTCCTGTTGGCCGTTGGGTTCTCCTTGACTTTATTCCATAAAGTGGCCCAAACACATGCCTCCACTGTAACTAGACGTCCTCCTCGCCTTGGACTTCTTTGTACTTTGTGAACGTCCTTCCCAGACACCCTCCGGTGAAGTCTCAGGTTGGGGGAGAGTTATCCCTGTTTGGGGATGGTTAATCTTTTCCAAGAATTTGTAAATACTTTGACCATCATTACATATAGAAACTGAAATGTAAAGGTGAAGACAAAACCCCAGAAACAAGAAGAAAGATGACTGGAAGGAGAATAACCCAGCTTGACAAGTCTGGCTCTGGTAAATAAGTGGCTTTAGAGGAAAAGAAGAAAATTCTTCTTTTCTGTCACAGTAGTGATTGTAAAAATTGCAGTGTCACTATTTCGTTAAATGAGGAAGTCCAAAAATAAGTATTTTAGACTGAGTTCACAACTTACTATGAGATCTCAGGTCACTGAAAGGGAATGAAAGGGAATTCAGATATTTAAAGAACATATTATATAAACCAGGGCTTTCTATAGCTTGCTTCTTGTAATTTTCATCATAATCTCATGAAGTAGGTTTCGTTATTCTCAATTTATTCCTGAGGAACCAAGGAGAAATTAAGTATGGACATTGCCAGTTGAATGACTCAACAGACATAGCCTTTTCTTTCTTGCTGCCCTTCACCATGGAAAATGGAAAAGGTAAACATTTGTTTTCTCTGCCTTATTGCAGCTTAGGGATAGCCTGATTATAGACAAAGTTCTAGTTAATGATATGTAAGTATATACAGAAGATTCCCAAATTGAAATCGAGAGTCTAGACTTCTAGTCTAAATCCAGACTTATGTATCCAACTACCTGCTCAACACCCTTGTGTAGCTAAATCAGAATCTCAGCCTAACAGGTCGTCTCTCCTGAGCTGCCTAACTGTATCTGTCCTCTGCCAGTCTTTGCCATCTAAGTAAATGCCAACTCTGTTGTCCCATGTGCACAGGCCTATAAACTTGCTCATCCTTGTCCCCCTTTCTTTCACACCCCACCCATATCCAATCAACCCTCAGATTCTGCAGCTCTATTGCTTCTCCTTGCCCCCAGTGCTGCTGTTCTGCTCCAAATCACCAGCATCTCCTGCTCAGAAGCCTCCTACTGGGTCTATATAGTTCCATCCTGCCACCTCCTTAAGTGTAGTCTCAACACAGTACCCAGAATGAGTCTGTTAAAATGTAAATCAGGCCACGTCCTTCCTCTGCTCACAGTGGTTCCATGGTTTCTTGTCTCACTCAGAGTAGAAGCCAAAGTCATCACAGAAGCCCAGAAGTCTCTGTGTAACCTGGCTTACCTACTTGATCTCTTGTCTCACCTTCTCCCCTTGGCTGTGATCCAGCCACATTGATCTTGCATCAGAAATGTGCACTTGGTAAATCCCTTCTCTGGAAAATTTTTCCACTATCTAGTTGTATGGTTTACTCTTTTAATACCTTCTTGTCTTTATTCAAATGTCACCTTCTGTGGCACCATTTCTGACCCACTCCATTTAAAGTGCAACCTCTCCCCACTACCACCACCTGGAACATTCTACCCTCACCCTGGCTTTATTTTGTCTATAGCATTTATCATCATCAAATACTATATATTTTACTTATTTATCTTGCTTACTGTCTGTCTCTCCCCAGTAAAATGTCAGCTTCATTTAGACAAAGATTTGTTCTGTTTTACTAACTACAGGATCTCCTAGAATAATACCTTACCTGAAATAGCTACTCATATATCATAGTTAGATATAGGATTGATTATTTAGTTCATTAATCCTAGGTTATTTGGGTAAAATAATTTTCTCCTTTATGTAAAGGATAGGCAACAGAGAAGTCATTGCTATCTTTTAAAGTGCTGAGAATAAATGGAAAAGTGTTAGATCATGTTGAGTCACTGAAGCATCTCCTGCAACTCTTATCTCTAAACATCTCATCATGTGAGGAAAATATCACCTTATTAATGTAAACCGGGTACCAGAAAACTAAACCCCACAGGCCAACTTTAGTCTCCAGCCTGTTTTTGTAAATAAAGTTTTATTTGGAATACCATCACACCTGTATATTTACATAATGTCTATGGCAGCTCTCATCCTACAACAGAGTTGTATGGCTCACAAAGCCTAAAAGATTCACTCTCTGCCCCTTTGCAGAAAAAGTTTTTCAACTCTTGATTTAAGCTACAGTTAGTAGAGTTTTATTTTCAGTCAAAAGCATTGTGGTGGCCATGGGCTCTTCAGATGTCCTGCTGTGGGGAACATAATTTAATGACAACCCCAGTTGCTGCCATCTGGATCCATGACCACATTCTTGGGATCCATGCTTCAGGCAAACTGCTTTTACCCAATGACTAAGCACAGATGCCATTTCTGTGAGATTCAGGGATCTTCCAACAAGTGACTTTGGCTCAAAGACTCCAAAACTTTCTTGCAACTGTTCAGGAATCAAAGACTCTCCCTAACCAGACCTCCTTCCTTCTCTCCTTCCCAGGGGTCAGACTACATCATGGTCTGAGGGCTCTCCCTACATTCTCTTCTCCCTTCTCTTTTATCCTTCATGGGTGTTTTCTACAATAAATCTCTGCCATGTCTAGTCTTGTTTTGCCTTCTGCTTCTCAGAGGACCCCAAATAACATAAGTATCCTTGGCCCAATGCTTGCGTTAGTCTGAATCCTTGACTGCAGTCACAGAGCTGGTAAGAAGTGATTTTTAGATTTGAACCAACATGGACCTGACTCAAAAACTCACACTTTCTCAGCATTGCCCTAATATCACTATTCCTCTAGAAACTTATTTTGCCCCCTCCTTACATTCATTCATTCAGTAAGGAATCCACAGAACCTTTATGGTCATGGACTGTATTTTATTCACCTTTACACTCTAACACCTAGCAGAGCTTATCAAACAGTTGGCAACTTTATAACATTGGTTGGATGAATGAATAAATGGATGAACGTACATTTATTGCATGTGTAAAATGTGTTCCTTTGGTTAAAGGTTTCACTATGTATACAACCTAGCTGAAGAAATGTTATACAAATGACAATGTACAAGAATGACTCAATTGTGTTGCCTAAAATGCACTAATAGATAAGAGCCTGGTGACAACGCAATCAGCAAGGAGATTATTACAATAACACTGACATGATATAATAAGGGGCTGAACTTGGTCACACAATGAGAAAAGAATTAAAAGGGAAATAAGAGCTAGATTTTTTTGAAAAATGAATGCTCAGCAGGCCATTAATTTGTCACAGAAGTCAAGCAAGAATAAGAGCAAGATGACTCAAAAGTTTTGAGCCTGGATGGCTGGACAAAAACCAGTATCATTTGCCAAAATGAGGATTTTTTAAAAAGGAGCTAGTTTGTTAGGCAAGAGTTTATGAATTCTGTTAGGGAATGGGAAGACCATTTAATAGGAATCATTTAAAAGATGATTAAAGAAGTGAGATTAGCCTCAGAAAGAGCTGTCAGAGCCAGAGGCAGTGTTGAAAGGCATTCCACTCAGAGAAGACAGTTGAAATTATAAGAGTAAGTGAGTTCTAGGATGGAGAGTATTAAAAAGCAAAATTAAAACCGAGTGTGATGCCTGCATTTTGGAGATGAGAAATGAAAAAAAAAAAAAACAAAAAAAACCTAAAGTGTAAAAGGAGAAGACATGGAAAGGGTAAGAACCAAGATAGTGAGGTGATCCAGAGACCAAGAGAAAAGAGAATTTCACAAAGAGAATTTCACATTGATGGCAAATAATGCAGAGAACTCAGAGCATGGACAATACTGTTTAGAGATTTGGGAGCACATGAAAGAGTTTAAATAAATGAGTTTGAAGAGTCCGCATGATCGATCATCAGTTTATTGGTTTGGTTTGGTCTGTTTGTGGTTACTTTCTTTTTCTTTTAAGGAAACTAAACTATTCATGTTTTCATGTAAAACCTCTATGGAGGTAAGAAATTGAAGAGAATGAAAAAAGAGATGACTGAGATAGAAAGTTTCAGGGGAGGAAGCATGGGGCAGAGAATAAAAATGAGGAGTCTAGTTTTGAAATGGAAGATGAAGCAATGCTTCCTCGAAGTTAGAAAGGAAGGATGAGAGCATCTGTCCTTCTCCACGTCAGACCAAAGCTGTATTCAGAGTGTTATTCGGTATCAGAGATCCACTGTAACTGAATTCCCACATTTGCCAACCCTGAAAGAAGGTTAGATCGGATGTAAACCCACTCCTCATTTGCATGCACTTATCCAACCATATTGACCCAGAGCCTAATGGATATATCTTTCTTTTGTATTTGAATATGCTGTGTATCCTTGTTAAAAATATAATGATCATCCAGCTAAAACTTTCATGACTACCCGGATGAAAGTGATAAAATAAAGAAAAAAATCAGTCATCACATATGAATGCTGAAATTGCCCTGATTACATCAAAGGAAAGAAATGGTAAAAAGCAGTAGGAAAATGAACTACCTTTGGTCCCTCTGGATGGTGGATTTCTGAGCAAGTCCTGCACATTTGCTTCTAAATTGTCATCTTACTAATGAATTTCCTGTGGGTTATTAAAAACAGACATTTTATTCCATGTCTTAAATATCTTCATGTAGATTTCAAGTTACCATTATAGAGTGTCTTGCAGTCATTTTAGTTGGGCAGTTCATATACTGCTGGAAGTCTTAAACTAGCTTGCAAATTCCCATTAATGCCCTTTCTCAAATAGATGTTTCAATATACATCAGTTTCTCTATTAGTATTTTTCTTTTTCCTCACTTTTCTGGTTTCTCTACTATATTTTAATGTGGTAGTGTGCCAGAGCGATGCCACAAAGTTTAAGTCAAAAGTATTAACCCAACCGACAGATTTTATCAGTGGGAGGATGGGGACAGGCTGGTGAGTAGGGAAACGGAGAAAAAGACCTGGGAGGGCTTTATTGTTTATTCATATCAAGAAAAATTTGAAAGAGTAAATTCCACCCTCCCAGATTCTTTCTAATGTTTCCAGTCAGTGGGGTTGTTCTAATGAGTTCAAATTTAGATTAAAGCAACTGCTGCAATTTTGATTTCAAAAGCTCTTGCCAGTAATGATGTCTCCATTTGGGTGAGGTGAAGTGGAACAAACTAGAGGTTAGGAATCAAAACACTTGGATTTTATTCCTGGCTCTGACCACTCACTCCTTTGTAACCTTGAGCCAGTGGCTCTTCCCAGGCAAGAGTACACACCACATGCTCCCCCAGTACTTGAGAAGTGCAGCCAGAAGCACTGCCTTAGGCAAATCATTTAAACTTTGTGAAATTCCATTTCATTAACTCTATAAGGAGGGCATGGGGCTCACTAGAGATTCTGAATTCTTGCTGCACATTAAAAAACACCTGGGGCACTTAAAATAAATTACAATACAGGGTCCCATCCCAGACCAACTGTATCAGAATCTCTAAGGGTGTGGTCCATGCACTGGTGTTTCTTTAAGAATGCCTCAGGCGGTTCTACTGTGCAGCCAAAGTCCAGAACCACTGCCATGATCTTCAGACATTGAACCAATACTTCAGCATTCTAAGAATCACTTACTCCAAGGCTCCCATGCCCAAGAGAAGACAAGAATCTATTCAGATAGCTTTATGCTCACTTTATGCCCATAATAAAGGTATCCAGCCTGGGTTCTAGCGACCTGTGCATGGCAGATTCCTGGGGATTTCTATGGGAATAAGAGGACATGCCCAGAGCCAAGGTTTTACTTTGCTTACCATTTTTCTTTTCCAATTAAAAAAACCCACATTTAAAAAATTTTGAGGTATAACACGTGTACAACTTGATACATTTTTATGTATGTATACACCTGTGTAGCCCTTACCCAGATCAAGATGTAGAATATTTCCAGCCCCCCAGAATACTGGTCTTACTGTTTTGAGAGGACATAGTAGGTCTACAGAATTTGGCAGATGATCGGTCTCCATGGCACCCATGTTGTTTTCTAATTGTATTGTTGCATCATGAAATAAATAATTTGATGTAATTCTCCCAATTCCTTTGCCACTATATGTGAAACTATCCCACATGCTTTCTTTTTTTTTTTAACATCTTCATTGGAGTATAATTGCTTTACAATACTGTGTTAGTTTCTGCTATATAACGAAGTGAATCAGCTATACCTATACATATATCCCCATATCTCCTCCCTCTTGCGTCTCCCTCCCACCCTCCCTATCCCACCCCTCTAGGTGGTCACACAGCACCAAGATGATCTCCCTGTGCTGTGCGGCTGCTTCCCACTAGCTGTCTATTTTACATTTAGTAGTGTATATATGTCCTCGCCACTCTCTCATTTCGTCCCAGCTTACCCTGCCCCCTCCCCGTGTCCTCAAGTCCATTCTCTACGTCTGCATCTTTATTCCTGTCCTACCCCTAGGTTCTTCATAGCCATTTTTTTTAAGATTCCCTATATATGTGTTAGTGTATGGTATTCGTTTTTCTCTTTCTGACTTACTTCATTCTGTATGACAGACTCTAGGCGCATCCACCTCACTACAAACTTGTCCTGTTTGACATTCAACAAGTTTTAGGCCTGGTATTTGGGCAACACCAACTCACCTTTGCAACGAGTGGACCACAGAGAAGGAAAATGGAGGATAATCCCACTCCGCTCCTTCCTCTGGGATATTTTAAATCAGTAAGGCTCACGACTGCATAAAGTTGAGACTATTTCACCCACACTTGCTATCCTCTAGACACATTTAATGTATACATATGCCCTCCAGGAGAAATATAAGAGAGACAATTAAGACAAACCTGGAGAAACTGTTGGGGCCACCACTTTCTGGCCAGGTCAAAGGGGCCTGTGCAGCTTACAGGTCTGACTGAGCCCTTGTCTGCAAACATTTGAACATCCCTGATTTGGAGCCAATAAACGAGAGCCCGAGAACCTCCCACAACTGCACATCAGAACTTAATAGCAGCAAAAGCTAGACAGTGAGATGATCGTGTCCCTTTAAAAGGTGCCCTATGATTAATAACTGTGTTTATATCTTACTCTAGATATGCCAGCAAAGATAGACACAGTCAGAACAGATTCTTCAGGGTGAGAACTGATACACCATGGAATTCATAAAATCCTCGCATGCCATAGAGAGCATTTATTTCATAACTGCCCAGGTGCATCACTGGTGGTCTCTTATTCCTAATATGTCAAATACTAGAAGCAAAGTAGCAGAACTGAAGAGGCAATAACAAAGTCTGACATGACCATTCTCAGACAGAGACAGTGGGAGAGTATATTCTACCTCTCGGGTCTCTAAGCTGCTGACTGTGGATGTGAAAATAAGAACAACAACAATAATAATACCCTCCAGGCTCTGGAGGATACATAGTGTTCTTGTGGCAGCAAAGAAGGGAACATAGGGGCTAGGTGACCTTCTTGCCAGGAACTCCTCCAGGAAATTGTTCAGGTAATTTATGTCACTGAACTATACAAATTGTCATCTTCCAGACAGCAAAAAAACAAAGGAAAGGAAAGGAAAGGAAAAAGAATCAAAATAGAGCACAGAATAATATTCTTTGCAATATAGGATTTTAAATGCAGTTTGCCACTATGATCTTTTTTTTTTTTCTTAATGAAATGAAGGACTCCCAATATACTTGTTCCTGTTCTGGCACAGTGTTAAAAAAAAATCTTATTGTCACTAAGATGGGATTAATGCATTTTTAATTTGGGCATAGCATTTCTCTCTTTCTTTCTTTCTTTTTTTTTTTTTTGCTAGTCTATATAAACGGTTCACCAAATTAAGCTAAGATTTATTGCTTTGCCATGATTACACCATAGCCAGACACCCACTTTTCTGTTGCAAGCTACTTTGATCAACTACAGTGACTAAATGACAATGGTAGCCCACGTTCATGATAGGTTATGAACCTAGCATTTTAACTCAAGATACGCACAATAGAAATGTGGAAAATATTCATCATTTCAGGTATACTTTGCCTTGTACAAGTCAATCTCAGATTCCACTTGGTCAAAAATTCCGTTACACAGTATGGAGCTTCCTTATAAAACTACAAATAGAACTACCATATGACCCAGCAATCCCACTACTGGGCATATACCCTGAGAAAACCATAATTCAAAAAGAGTCATGTAAAACTATGTTTTTCTCAGGGTATATGCCCAGTAGTGGGATTGCTGGGT
>NC_041231.1:99487400-99536177 GCF_002837175.3 Physeter macrocephalus
GACTTGAGGACACGGGGAGGGGGAAGGGTAAGCTGGGACGAAGTGAGAGAATGGCATGGACATATATACACTACCAAATCTAAAATAGGTAGCTAGTGGGAAGCAGCCACACAGCACAGGGAGATCAGCTCGGTGCTTTGTGACCACCTAGAGGGGTGGGATAGGGAGGGTGGGAGGGAGACGCAAGAGGAAGGAGAAATGGGGATGTACGTATATGTATAGCTGATTCCCTTTGGTATACAGCAGAAACTAACACACCATTGTAAAGCAATTACACTCCAATAAAGGTGTTAAAAAAAAAATTCTGTTACAGCTGAAACAATATTGTTGTGGGAACTGGCAAAACTATAGCAGACACCAGAGGAAATTCTGTGAAGCCTCTTAAGTTATACGTGAAGTTGGGATTGGCCCTAAGTAACATTGTGAAAGAGGCAAAATGGGTCTTTGATGCCTCAATTTCAGAGGTATTTTTATGGAGGATGAGGGGCAAGGAAAAGTGATCAGAAGACTATGTTCAGAGGATCGTTAGTGGAGGAGAATTAAAAGATAAATCAAAGGGCTCACTTGCCAATCAGGATAAATTATAGTCTCTGTTTGCAACAACAGAGGATCATTGAGAACAAAAACAACAACAAAAGCACGTGTCTGTTCATGTGCACCCAGACTCCATTACTCTTTGTTCCCAGGGATCTGTCTTCATTTCCTCCTTTTGTAATAGAAAGATTATTGAGGTTAAGGTGGGGAGAAATGTGTCCTCCAAACTGAAGCTACAACAAAAGTATTTTCTCACTTTGGTATTTATAACATTCCTTGTCTTGTCATGGAATTTGCTTGGTGGGAGCTAAAGTGTGTATCAGTTCTTAAATCCAGGAATCCCGCTGTAAACAGAGGCGGCAGAATTGGCTTATGCTAAGGGCAAGTCTATTGTTCCTTGGGCTCTAAGTGTTCAACAAGTAAAAGCAGAGTAAAAATACCTCTGGGACTAAGAATAAAACACCCATAAAAGTGAAAATGAGTGACCAAACCCAGTTTACAATCTGTGTTATTCAAATTTCTTGCAAATAACACTGAGCAGTAAGCTTCGATGCTTGCCCATAAAGTTAAGGTGGGGAGGAATATTCTCTCTTCCCCTTAGCCAGAACATCCCATTAGGGTATTAAGAGTGATTCAGAGAAACTCAACAACCCATTCAAAACTCATTCAGGATACAGAGTAGCTCCTGGCCTGAGCATAAGTCTAGAAGTTCAGGGGTTCTAATCCCAAATTGCTAAACGCACTACGGTTCGACTCCCAGAAGCCACCCAACACCCAAAACCAGCCATGGTCACACATTCTTTCATTGACTCATTTAACAAATATTTATTGTACCTTTGGTAGGAGCAAGGTACTCTGTTAATGCTTTGAGGGTGGAAAGATGAAAAGACACAGAATCAAGCGTGGGAGGGACGTGTAAATCAGCAATGAGATTGTAGGGTGCTGGTGGGCTGTGATGGAGGTATGGCCCAAGGAGACCACACAGGTGGTGGCACCTAGCTCAGCCCGGAGGCAGCAGGGAAGCTGGGGGATCGCATTCCAGGTGTGAATGAACACAGTCCCTGGGCATCAAGAACTCCAGGAGCACAAGGTATGTGTAAAAGAGCAACAGGAGATGATGTTGTCTAGTTTAGGGCACGTTAAAGACCCCTGCCCCGCAAAGTGTTTCCTCATTAACTCGATGCTTGAAATGCTCTCATCTCTGATGACAATAAATTAAGGCTCTGTTAATATGGAAATATCTCTTTGAATGAGTAAAATATCTGAGTATTATTTGCCACCAGCATTTTAGCTTAAATTAACAAGCCTTGAGAGAATGAAACATTAGATACGAAAGTGTCATGGGGGAGATAAAAAGAAAGACAAGATTAGTCTAGGCATAAAAGGTTTACTTACAATGGACCAATTCAGTAGGGCACCCAGAGTCAGGGAAAGTGGTCCTGGATGTTTGAAGAAACTGTACCAACAGAGAAAAGGAGAGTGTGAGAAGAAAGCAAATAAGACCTTAAAAAGAAGCAATGTCATTATTGCCAGCTCATTTAGACAGATGTCGTGGCACCAGAAAGCACTGGCCACAGCCACTGAGCTGTTGCGATGCCTGAACACAGGGTCAAAGTCTTCTCTCATTTCACCCTGCCAGGCAGGCAGCCTTAAAGCAGTGCTTTTGGAATTTCAAAGGGAGCACATGAATCACTTGGGGGTCCTGTCAAAATGCAGAGTCCGATTCAGTAGAACTAGTGTGGGGTCTGAGAATTTTCCTTTCTCACAATCTCCCAAGTGTTGCTGAGACTGCTGGTCCCAAGACCATGCTTGGAGTCACCAGGGTCTAGCAGGCTGACCTCCCTGGCAACACCCACATCTGTCTTCTTGTAACCGTGCCCTCTGTTACTGCCTTAGTTCAGGCCCTCCCTCTCTGCCTCTCTCCTGGAGGATTATTTCTGGGCCAACTGAACGCCCACACAGCCCAGAGTGATATGTATATTTTTAAATAACGATGTTATAGCCCTGCTTAAATCCCTCCAAACGACCCCCTTTGCCAAAGAAGTTATTTTAGAATTTTTTCTGGTTGAACTCTTAATACAGAAGCTTTCCTGACATCCAATATTTAAAATGTGTATAAGTGGCACTGCTCTGGAGAGGAGAAAAGCCTAGATTCTGTATCCTCACTCACCCAGCTTCCTCTGTTTCCTGGTGAAGCCCTGAGAGACCTCCATGTAATCCTGGATTCTGATGAACCAGGGGTCTAACAATTAAGTCCAGAAGCTATTTCAGGCTGAAATCATTATGTACCTTAAGAGAGGTTAGTCTCGTTTTCCTCCTTGGGTAAATGAATATAAAACTGCCTCCACATAGAATTGTTCTGAAGATCAAATTAGACCATGTGCACAGCATGATACCTAGGACATAGTAAGCACTCAATAATTGCTTGTTCCGCTACCCTTGAAACTTTGCAGTTAGATATGTTTTCCTTTGACTTAAATCTTCTTTCCCTTAATAAAGATAACATGCCAATATTATTGGAAGAGGTAATATATTGAACTTTTTAGTGTGAATGGACTTGGCTTCGGCTCTTTTCCTGTGAACAGGTTTTGACTGGGGGTGGGTGTTGTTCCAAGAGATGAAGAGACCACCTCTGAGCAACTAGAGAGGGGATGGAGAGCTGGTCCGGCGGGTAGAGGAATGCACAAGGTACGGGGCCTAGGCCATTGGAGGGGGGACCAATTTCACATTAGTGCTTATCGTCAGTCCAATGGCCTTCATATTAATTTGTATACTGAATGCTTAGAAATTTGGAGCAAGTTGAAAGTAACCAGACAAAGCTCTTGCAGTGTATGTATACTCAAGGCATCAAGCTTCCTAGAAAAGGGTCTAGTCCTGTTTGCCTCATTCAGGCTGGTAGTGACAGCAAGTTAGGGTCGAAGCAGGTTCCTTAGACCTGTAGCCGTGCTCCACGGGCGTGAGCACTGTCCCTGTGTGGAGTCCTCATTACTCACGGGCAAAGCGGGGGCAGTGGTCCTTCTCCGGGTCCACGTCTCTCTCCCTTTGACCCCCTAACCCTTCTCCTTGCCTCCCAGAGTCCATGTCGCGTCCGCCCCACAAGAACTCTCAGTACGCAGTCCCAGAGGCCTGACTCCGGATGCATCTCCAGAATCGTCCTTTCCTTACTCTCCGCAAGGAGCAGGTTTCACAACACGTGTCAGAGTGTCCTCGGGCAGCCCCGAGAAATGGGCCACAATCGACGTGAACAGGCTGCTTATTTTCACCCAATAGGACAGCTCTACCTGAAACCCGAACCTTGTTGCCACGAGGCTTTCGGCTGTGCAAGGTTCCTGATGTCACAGAAGGGCGCTCTCCCTGCCCCCCTCCCCCCATTGCTCCCCGCCAGAGCATATCCCCCCTGCAGGACAATGGGTCAGGCCCCCTGTAGGGCCACGGTTCCATGTCAGGCTCCTGGGAGCCCCCAGGAGCACGGCCTCAGAAGGTCTTATCAAGCCTCGGCATCTCAAAGCCCCCTGCAGCGCTACTAACATAAAATGATAACCTATCCTATCCGGCAAAGTTAATAATTAGTTACAAGCCGTGAAAAGCCAAACATATCTCCAGCTCCAGTCAACAAAAGGGAGGCAGTAGAAATACCAGCCGGCTGGGAGCCTGGCAAAGCAGATGAAAGAAAGACAGATAAGGGCGAAGCAAAGATCCACCCAAATCCACAGACTCGAGGTCGTGTAGGCCAGGAAGGTGGGACTCTTCTCACAGACTCATGCAGTCTCTCTCTCCCATCAGAAATGTGTTAGTAGCTAAAATTTTGCACAGACAGGAACCGTGACCGACCATATCTTTCCGCACAGTGGGACTGATTCCAGCAATGCCTGCCGAATCCCCACCAGAAGCAGCTGGCTGTCTCTCAACCCTTTTGCACATACAATGAACTCAGAATATGTGCACCTGGAAAATCTTTCAGGTGTCAAGCAAACTGCAGATGGACGTTCCTGACACTCTCCTTACACTTGCTTCTGACAACACCCAGGGGTAAATGTCTAAGGCAATATATGCAAAGACTATCGTGCCACCTGTGTCTCCAGAGAGCTAATCTTGTAGCAAGTGAGACGCGTGGAACTCAGTATTATATCCAAAAGATGCACAGATGACCTCTGCAAGTTTTCGGGGTTGGAGGTTAATTCTAACAAGTCCTCAAGGAGTAGGAAGGGCACATTCTACTCCTGTGAATTGCAATTCATTACAAGCCCAGGTAATAAAACCTTTATTCACGCTTTAAAAAAATGCTTTCCTATGTGGTCTGCCAGTGGCCACACACCACCTTGAGAGGGAGTCATGTCGTGGTGAAGGAAGAAAAGCATGAAGATCCTAAGTGGTCTGGGCTTGGCTCCTTGGATCTCTGGCCTGGTGCTTCTCCTCTATGGGCTGCTATGACTCAATTCAAAGCCAGGCTGAAAACACAGGGAGCGTTGGGGCTTCCCCGGTGGCGCAGTGGCTGCGCGTCCGCCTGCCGATGCAAGGGAACCGGGTTCGCGCCCCGGTCTGGGAGGATCCCGCATGCCGCGGAGCGGCTGGGCCCGTGAGCCATGGCCGCTGGGCCTGCGCGTCTCCGCAACGGGAGAGGCCGCAGCAGAGGGAGGCCCGCATACCACAAAAAACAAAAAAAGCGTTGGGGCTTCCCCGGTGGCGCAGTGGCTGCGCGTCCGCCTGCCGATGCAAGGGAACCGGGTTCGCGCCCCGGTCTGGGAGGATCCCGCATGCCGCGGAGCGGCTGGGCCCGTGAGCCATGGCCGCTGGGCCTGCGCGTCTCCGCAACGGGAGAGGCCGCAGCAGAGGGAGGCCCGCATACCACAAAAAACAAAAAAAACCAGGGAGCGTCATTGAACAAAACTAATCCAAAACCCTGACCTGAGCCAGTACGAGAGCTTGGGCCTCAGCAAGTCAATCATTTGTCAGAAACAACACTGAAGGACTTAAAAGATGCTGGTAAACATGGAAAAGAAATAATACTTTCATTTTCCCGTTTTGATTTTCCTAATTTTTTAGCAGAAGGAGACTCCAGAAAAAAACAAACAAACACTAATTATGCAATGAAGAGGGTTCCCTTTCATTTCTTCGATTAACAGAAACACAGACTTGCTGTTCCTTGATTGTGTGTTTTTTTTTAAAGTAAGCTTCCAAAGTAAGAAGAAGGCGAAGGTTTTTAGAGAGCGAGGTAGTATATTCGAAAGCATTTTGTATATGACACAAATGAACTTATTTACAAAACAGAAACAGACTCATGAACATAGAAAACAAACTTATGGTTACCGAAAGGGAAAGGGGGGTAGGGGAGAGATAAATTAGGAGTTTGGGATTAGCAGATACAAACGACTATAAATGAAATAGATAAACAACAAGGTCCTACTGTATAACATAGGGAACTATATTCAATATCCTGTAATAAACCATAATGGAAAAGAATATGAAAAAGAATATATATATATGTATAACTGAGTCACTTAGTACACCAGAAACTAACACATTGTAAATCAACTATATTTCAATAAAAAAAATTTTTTTTTAAAGAAGCATTTTGTATATTGTACAGTATGATTGTTGAAGAGACTAGAATTTGAGAGCTTTTTGCTGACATAAAGTGTTAACAAAGGACTAAATAATAGCTCCTAGAGAGTTTTTGTTTTTTGATAGCTCTTCCCCAGCATGCTTTTCAAGCTTTGAGGCTGTCAACCAAGGATCCCAGCTTTACCCAGCCTCAAGGGAGTCAGAATCTCACCTCCACCAATATCTCACCTGCACAAAGCTTTATGGACTGTGGGCAGAGCTGACTCACTGGATGCTAACGTGTATGGGTTTCATTGGTCCCTTGGTTTAAGAACAGGTGCTACAGGGCAGCTCACTCAGAGACACAGCCGTTCCCAATGTGGTGCTGAGGGGGCAGGGAGGAACTGGTGTCTTCCTGATCTTCTTGCAGGTGTCAGGAAAGACCCTTGAGTGGACTTCAGTGATCTTCACTCGCCTGTAGTGTAAAAAGAGGTAAAGGAGCCCTTTCTAAGCATTTGGTTATCCGCGGAGGGAAGCTGATACTGTGGGAATGGAAAGGGTGAGAATTCCATTTGTCAGGTTACTGTAGAGGCCATTTCTGCTACATCACCTCACTGATCCTAACTCAGCGTAATTTACAAACACAGAAATGCTTCATTCATCCATACCATTAGATGTAGTCCTTGGAAAGGATATTTCCAGACAACTGAAATGTGTTTCCCGAAGCACCAACATTTTATATCATTATCATTTTCATGGAATTTTTTTCTAAGTTTACTGCACCTGGCCCTCCCTTATGAAACAGAGCACAGCCAACATGAGTAGCCTTTGCACGACGACTATGAAAAATGGTTGTTTCAGTGAAGCAATGAAAATTTTTGCTCCACTGGACAGAAGTGCCCCTGGGACCCAGGGTGGGTATGAGACCTTTTGTCTCTGTCCTTGGTGGTGGTGACAGGTGACTGTGTCTTTTGAACTCTCCTTTCTGCCTGTGGGCTGTGAGGTGGGTCTTCCCCTCTCTCTCACCTGTTCCTTCTATCTGCCCAGGGCTGAAAATGCCAGGCTTGTCCCAGTCGTGTTTACATGAGCAGATCCGCCTCCAAGTAAAGGACTGAATAACTGAATACATCCCAGCAGTGTCTGGAGGGGGGATTTAATGGCATTGACTGTATACGTTTGGAAATGTTCTTAGTCTCAGCTCTCTGTGGTGTGGTGGACGTTACTGGACAAACCCCCTCGAGATGGATGAGATGCAATTGTATATTCCAGCTGGTCAAACTGGTGGAACAGTTATTGATCAAGCCAGCATAGAAGTCACTAGAAGCAGCGAGAAGTTTGAGAGTCCCTGTCTGGTAGAATTATGGAAGTTATGGACTCAGATATTCAGCTGGCGTTTGAAGAACCTGCGTCCCGGTTTCCCCGTTACTGGAAGGGGAGTGGAAAGGAGGTGAACTTGGGAGCGTCCAGCCGTTCTCACTGTGGGGTGGGGACCGGGCTGGCAGAAACGATTGTGCGTTTTCTCAGGTTAAAAGGGGGAGGGAAATGAAATACAAAGCTGGTCACTCCTGTTACTTTAAAAAACAAAAAACAGGACTTGCAGCTTCAGGGTAAGTGCAAACCCCTTAGACAATTCATGGTGCCCGTTCATCTCTTAAGTCTCCCTTTTCACCACTTGCCCCAACGAGGATGACGCTGTCCCCTCTTCCCAGAACACACTCCCCTCTGACCTCATCAGCAGCGCCTTCCTCAGGCCTCAGGTGCCCTTTCCCCCACCCCGCAGTGATGTGTCCCTTCCCTAAGGTCACAGGCTCACTGGACCTGTGACCCATGGCTCACATCCTGTCCTAAAATTGCACTTTTACCGGCTGGCCCCCTTGACTGTGAGGGTTTGAGGACGGAAACTGCTTATCATCCACTTCAGTAACTGCAGCCCCCAGCCCCGGGCCTGCCGCACAGATGCTTTATTACTGTGGAATGAATGAGTGGATGAATGTACATTTTTATTGCTGAAAGCAGCACAAGGGAAGCGAAATGCATTAAGATGTCACCTTGGGGGTCTGATACCTGGGCCCACCCCCGTGCCACTACACCAAAGGGAATCTAGGAGCACATATTTTATTTATTTATTTTTATATTTGCGTCTCTATATTTTTAAAAATTTTTTATTGGAAGATAGTTGGTTTACAATGTTGTGTTAATTTCAGGTGTACAGCAAAGTGAATCCGTTATACATATATCCACCCTTGTTTTCTTTTTTAGATCCTTTTCCCATATAGGCCATTACAGGGTATTGAGTAGAGTTCCCTGTGCTATACAGCAGGTTCTTATGAGTTATCTATTTTATACATAGTAATGTGTATATGTCAATCCCAGTCTCCCAGTTTATGCCTCCCACCCCCTTCTCCCCTGGTAACTATAAGTTTGTTTTCTACATATTTTCAATAAGTGTTCCCAGGAATTCTGATATGGAGAGGAGCTGAGGGTAGCACATACAGCAGGTTCTTATGAGTTATCTATTTTATACATAGTAATGTGTATATGTCAATCCCAGTCTCCCAGTTTATGCCTCCCACCCCCTTCTCCCCTGGTAACTATAAGTTTGTTTTCTACATATTTTCAATAAGTGTTCCCAGGAATTCTGATATGGAGAGGAGCTGAGGGTAGCACAGACCACACTTTGGAAGACATACGGTCTATTACGGCCAGACAGAGATAATTACTGATGGGCAGGGAGACCGAGTGCCAGAGAAGGTTAGTGACTTATTCAAGACCACACGGTAAAGTCATGGCGTGGCCTGCATTTCTGGGAGAGGAGTGGGAAGGCTGGGGTCACAGGCATTCACGCTGGCCCATGGTGGGGTGTCCCGGGTCCAGGGCCAGCCCCAGGCTGCCGTGCCTCCAGGACGACACCCTGATTAACAGGATGGGGCCCCTGGTGTCTGAGAGGAAGCGAGGGAGAAAAAGCACCTGCTGTCTCTCTGCAGCGGCCAGGCCTCAGCAGACCCACGGCCCTGAGGACTCACCGGTGACCACCAAGTCGGCTCCCTCCCTCATTTTTCTCCTGACTGGACAGCTCATTCCAGCCACTGAGCTGCTCCACAGGGGATGTCGAGCTCACTGCTGGGCTGACAGAGAAGTGTCATCTGCACATTGTTAGCCGGTGGAATGCCTCTTCCCCACGTGTCAAATGAACAAATGAATCAGCTGACAAATGGCCCAGGTGGGGACGCAGCCAGGCGCCCATCCTCCGGCTCCACTGCCAGGCAGGCGGCATTTTGGTGGCACCTCAAGCAGAACTTTCTTTCTCCATCTCGACAGACCCAAACAGCTGATAAATCACCGGAGCGAGTTGCCGCCGTCCTGATGGACTTTGATCTTCCCAAGGGTCCATTTATCACCGACGAGTGGACCTGCCATGGATGAGGCTGCCGAGAGGGCAGCGTTGTCAACACTCCCCAGAACAGAGCAGAGTCTCTGTAGGCCCCCTGTCCCTCACCCCTCAACAGAAGGTGACACTGAGTGACCAGAGTCCTCTGGCCTCTGGTCCCAGCACCAGAATCCCAGGGGAGACAGGACTTGAGCCAGCCCTCCAGGGGAGTCTGTGTCCTGCGTCACACATCTTTACCATGGCAACACACAAGGGCCCCCACCTCCAATTCCACTCAGTCCCCTTGAAGTCCCTGACAGCTCTCGTCTACTCCCAGTATGGATCAGAGAGATGGGGTGATGGGGATGCCGGGGTCCCCAGCTTCACTCCGAGAGCCCCTCCTAGCCTTAGAGGCTCATTATGAGAGGGAGCAGACGGGTGAGGTATTTCTCACGCCTGTTGGGGTCCTGCTGCACCACGACCCCGGGCAAAGCCGCTTCATCCTCTGGGCTTCTGTTTCCTTATTTGTAAATTAAAGGGTTTGGATTAAGTTGCCTTTCAGTTCACTTCCAGCTTCGTGGGTTACAAGTCCACCCCTCCCATGTCAGAGACCTTGAATTTGTCGTGGTTTTTTTTTTGTTATTGTTTCCTACTGGGTGCAGATCCAAGAAGGGCAAAGTTCTAGCAATCATTCCAGGCAGGAGGGTAGACACTTGTTTATAAGATTCTTAATGGTAAAGGCCTGACCTTGTTTATCTTTGCATCATTAGGACAAAAGAGGTGTTCAATAAATGCTTGTAAAATGATTGTGCAACGCATCTGAAAAACAGGGCTCCATGAGGCCTCTTCCTGACCTGCTAGTCTATTCAGAGGAACCATGTGTAGCCACCAATAAACATGTAAAAGTAATGACAATCGTTAATATGTCCCTTGAGGAACTTTTAGGGAAGAAGTCTAATTCACAACCCTCAGAAATCCTTCTTAAAACTCCCGTCTGTTTCTCTCCAGCTCCCTTCCACCCTTGCTGCTCATGGACCTCTTACACGGTAAAAGTCAGATGCAAGAAAAGACCACACTTCCTCCGCTTACGTGGGGGAGTAAGAACCGGGAGAGCAAAGGAAAAATTGTTTCTAGGAGACCTGGGCTGAGGGAAGGGCTGGAGAGAAATATAAGAGGGAAGATTAGGATGCCCTAGTTATTAACTTTTTTCTCTCTTATTGAGTGAGTGTCAGTGTCAGTGGACAGATACCGGGCTGTCAGCATAATCAGCTTTGTAGATCTGTTGCCCACACATCAGCAGTTTTGAAGGAGCGACCTAGGTGCTCTGCTGTCCAAAAGAGTCAGAAAGTTTCCCCAGCTTCTGTCAACTGTCAGATCTATTACTCTAAATAGACACCTTCATTGCCTTAAGTCTCAGAGGCTTCTGGGCTTCAATCGGTCAAATAACAAAGGAAGCAATGCGACCAGTAACTTTCCGGGGACCCTAGACAGTTACCCAGCGTCTCCAGGGTTCTGTTAAATTGAAAGCACAGGATTGAGTGAGGAAGGATGACACATGATTCCACCCGAATGGGCTGTAAGAACGGGCTTGGGAACATTTTTAACGCTTAGTTTCAGACCGTTCCTGCATTAAGTGGAGACACGTAGAGCTATCGTGAGGTTTCAATCAAATAATAAAATATAAACATTTGGCAAAAGTCTTGGTCCATAGAAAGCACCCAATAAGTGTTAGCTGTTATTATTAATACTATTATTATTGTTAGTGTTGTTGGGATTCTCCAATGTTGCTTTGAGCTTGAATGGCCCATGGATCTCTAGGTGTTGTCTGACTCAAACTAGGAACTACCTAGGTGAAGATGGTAAGTAAAATGAGTATGGGTAGCCAGAATTTACACATGACAGTGTCTGGAATGGAAGAGGTCTCATTAAGTGGGTGCTTGATTGAGTAGTTCATCAATTCTAACTGGAAAGAGAACTACACAAGAGGAAATAAACATTCAACACTAAATTAGTACTGGAGGATTCCCCACTTTACCTGTCAAAAGGTAAATTTTCCCTGTAGGCAAGTGACAAGGAAACTGTGGTATCAGCTGGCAACCGATACCACAACACTGCCTAGGTGAGGAGTGTAGGATGAAGGCCCAGAGACAGACCCTTCATTCTTTCCCTGCCGTGCTTAGGGACATCTCTGTGGCCTTGTGCCAAGCAGGTGAAATGTAGCTGCTTGTAATAGCTTCAAGGACAGTTTCTAGGTTCTTTCAGGTTTAAGATCAGGGTTGCGTGACTGCAGAAGCAGTTTCCAGTGATTTCTTGACTTCCAGCTGCTTCTCTGTTTGCTCTTGTGTTATGGCTACTAGTAAAAACTCCTCCTTTGTTTATTTGTTTGTCAGTAGGTATGTGAGATTAGGTCAGCTCTGAGCCAGGCTCTGCCCTGAAGGACCCTGCAGGGAAAGGGCTCACTTTACCACCAGGGACCCACCGGGAAAGTCTGGATGTGGTCTTTCCTCATTCCAGCCCAAAGAAGCAAAAAGGGAAGAAACATACAAAAAAGGAACTTTTGAAAGCAGGGAAGATCGAAAGATTGGCCTAAGAAAATAGGGCCGTTGGAAAACCTGGGCTGTTGAGAAAAGGCAAAATCCCTGAGTTAATCGCAGAAGAGGACAGATCTCCATGCGCTTCTGTGGGGAGGAAACCTAGGGTGGGATTGGCATTGGCTCACATTTTCTTCTCTGACCTCTCTCCAGGGCTGAAGGAGCAACCCTTGAGAGGCTCAGTCAATCAATCCACCTAAGGAAACCCTGGAAGCCCAGAGGACTGGTGTTTTCATTGCGAGTGCAGTGTTTTCAGGAGCCTGGAGGGACTCTGATAAAAAACCCACCGTTCGCTTTGATAAGCGAACCCCTGCGCCAACCCCTGCGCTAACCAACCCCTGCCTGCGTTTGCCCATCAGCCTGAGTGATGAGCAAAGCAATACCACCCCATACCCGCTGCCGTGTCCCCAGTCCTGGCCCTGTTCCTCCTTTGGAGAAGCAATAATCCCACACGGGCGATGTCAGAGTAGCACTTTACAAATGGCTCAGGGGCATTCATCCCAGGAGCCACCAGCTCTTCTTGCACCAGCTCTTCTTACTCCTTGTTCAGCTCCTTTAATAATTTTGTTTGCAACTGCTTCCCAGTTTGGCAGGGCCTCTTTTAAGGATGAGCCCAGGTAGCAAGAATGTGTCTGTAATCAGCAGAGGCCCCTGTTCTACTGCCCCTAATAAAATTATGTGAGACAGACATTTAAAAAGGTCATTAGTTCTAACCCTGTGCCTGCCTCTCCAGAGCTCAAGCTGAACTCTTCTGTCCTCTTTCCCTCTGCATTAACGCTTTTCTGAGCCTCAGGGACCACTCCCCCAGCACCCCTATACCTGGGTGGGGGATGTCGGACAGAGCCCACTTTCACGTGCTACAGGTGGGAGTGTGCTAACGTGTTTGCTCTTGGTTGATGGACAAGGTAGAGGCCAGGGAGTGAAAACAGTCAACGGTGAGAAGGGAGAAGAGCTAGGGGTCTGATTCATAGCCACTTCCCTTTGTGTGAAGGTTAGGGTAATGGCTTCTCCCCACTTTAGTGTTCTCAAACAGACTTCGGATACCTTCTGTCTTCCCAGAGCCCAGATGTCTTACAGGCGAGCTCTGATGTGGAAAAAACAGGAGGTGTGGGACTTGGTGCGTCTGCATGAGTGTGTTTAGCTTCCGGCCTTGGGAATTGGCAAGAGGCGGGGAAGGAAGGAGAGCAGAATCTCTGGAAGGTGTTTCTTGTACCTGCGGATCGCGCTCTGAGTCTCCTCCGCTGTGAATTGGGATGGGGATGAGGGAGCGAGGGGTGCTGGGGAATAAACCTTGTATGAGGACAACAACAAAAAATGTCTCCTATGACATAACAGGTTCTAGTGAACAGAACAAGGGCTTTGGAGTCTTGGCTACAACTCTCTCTGTTTACTAGTTATGTGAGCTATGGCAAATGATTTAACTTCTCTTAGGCTCTCTTTCATTACCTATAAATAATAATAATAATAAATTAAAAGACGAAGAAGAAGAAGATATGTATTACAGGGCTATTGAACATTGAATCTGAGATAAGAGATGACTTGTACTTGGCACAGTGTCTGGCCCACGACAACCCTCAATACAAGTTACTTACTGAACACCATTTAATAAACTGGCCCTTTTAGGCTGGCCCTTCACGTTGAATGCTCCTAGACTTGCAAGAATTTTTGGTTGGACTTCACATGTGACCTTCCAGAAAGGAAGCAAACCTAGCAGCCTATTAGCATATAGTGGGCCAATTTCTGTGGTTAAGTAAATAAGTTACTCACTAAAAACATGAAAGCTACTCTGGGAGCATTCTGGTTGCTGTTTGGAATTACAGGAGTAATATAATAATTGTCATAAGAATAAACATACTGGGACTTCCCTGGTGGCACAGTGGTTAAGAACCCGCCTGCCAATGCAGGGGACACGAGTTTGGGCCCCGGTCCGGGAAGATCCCACATGCCGCGGAGCAACTAAGCCCGTGCGCCACAACTACTGAGCCTGCGCTCTAGAGCCCGCGAGCCACAACTACTGAAGCCCGCGCGCCTAGAGCCCGTGCTCCGCAACAAGAGAGGCCACTGCAATGAGAAGCCCGCACAACGCAATAAAGAGTAGCCCCCGCTCACCACAACTAGAGAAAGCCCGTGCGCGGCAACAAAGACCCAACGCAGCCAAAAATAAATAAACAAAATATAAATAAATTAATTTTTTTTAAAAAAGAATAAACATACTAATCCAGACAAATAAGTGAAACCTCTAGGGTTTTATTATTCACTTCCAAGTAACTAGAAGTGCCTGAATCTTTAAACATAGAGTAACAAGAAGGGGAATCCAAAGGCTGGGATTTTCCTTGAGCTTCTTTAGGGATACTTTAGGGTAAATCCTGTGCTTCAATTCTAGATGTATCAGAGTCCAATACACAAGTTGAAAAATGTGTCTTGAAGTGGGAGTTATTTCTCTCAGAGGCCAAATTGCTAAGGAAGAGTTTGATACTCTGCCTTAAGGGATTAAAGACTATTTCCTGGAGGAATATAACAAGCAGTTTTTAGTTTACCATTCACAATGTCATTCATTCATTCGTTCATGCATTCCACTCATCATAAAAAGAGCATTTCTCAAATTGAAATGTTACATATACTATTTACTTATATTAAACATCAGTATTACGGAAAAAAAAAAAGAGCATTTATCTACACTATTTCAGGCACCATGCAAGATGTTGGAGATACAAACCTGAATTGCACAGGAACTAGACATGGTTTCTGCCCTCAAGGCGCCTGTGCATGAGTCAGGAGTATAAACCCACAGAGTTAAAGGGCTTAATGTGACAAAGCAGGGCCACGGGTATGGGGTACGCCGTTGTGACAGCTGAGGGGAGGTGCCCTCGAATAGAGGCATTAGGAAAGTCTTGATAATGCATGAAATCGCTTTTGAGTTGGTTCTTAAAGAATGAGTGGGGTTTGTTAGGTAGGAAAGAGGAAACATGAAAATCCAGGCCGACATAACAGTCTGAAGGTATAAACCACAATAGATGTTCCAGGTACAGCAACAGTAGGTGAAGTTTATTATGTGTATTTCTGCCAAGCGGGACATGAGACTCGGAATACGGGTAGCTGGAATTCACCGTGAGGAGTTTAGAATGCCATCCTAAGCGAGAAAGAAGAAGAAACACGTGTAAAATGGAAGAGAGGAGTTAGGTCCAGGGAAAGGAGGACTTTCGCTCAAGATAAAAAATACTCAGACATTGGTAGAATTAGGAGAGGGGCATCTCAGACTATAAATCATTCCTTGATGAACCCCAGGACCAGAGATGAATTGTGCTGTGTGATTTCTCAGCCTTCCCTGGTCCTCCACATACGTGTTTATGCAAGTTTTTGAAGGTGGGTTGGAGATTTAATAGCAAGTGCCAAAAAAGTCAACCTAAGGTGAGGAAGGGGATTATATTTTGCCTGGTGTGAGATATTATGGAACGAGTGCGTATTTCATTTGTTTTAATTATTAAACACGTTTTTATATTTTCTAATTCAAGAAATTTTATATTTTCAATTCAAGAGTCATATATGTTAGTGTTTAAAATATGAAAATGAAGGCTTGAAGAAGGAAATAAAGCTTTCTATGTGGATTCTGATATAATACATATAAGGTGCTCTTTTGTTATCGACTTTCTACTTGGGCTTTTGTGCTTAGAGATGGTTTCCCTTTCAAGAGATCAGATAAAAGTGATCCTCTTGGGCTTCCCTGGTGGCGCAGTGGTTGAGAGTCTGCCTGCCGATGCAGGGGACGCGGGTTCGTGCCCCAGTCCGGGAAGATCCCGCATGCCGCGGAGCGGCTGGGCCCGTGAGCCATGGCCGCTGAGCCTGCGCGTCCGGAGCCTGTGCTCCGCAATGGGAGAGGCCGCAACAGTGGGAGGCCCGCGTACCGCAAAAAAAAAAAAAAAAAAAAAAAGTGATCCTCTTATATTTTCTTACAATTCTTTTATGTTTTTAGTTTTCATGTTTAACTCTGAAGTCCATATTGAATTTATTTTTATGAATGATCTTAGGTAAGGTAAAGTCATGGTACATTTATGAGCCTTGGACCTCTTTTTTCCCATTAAACTGTTTGTTTATTTCTTCATCATGTCATTAGTTTTGTCCATTTCCTGTTTTTGTAGTTATCAACAGTAGGACATGCATTTCCTGGGTAGTTTTCTTGCATTCCTAATAAAGTACCATTGCCAAAGCCAATCCTGCTCTTGTTATTTCTGTCCCCAAACTTGGCCTTTTGCCCCACTGGCCACCTCCTTGACTCCTTGAGCCTTGGCTAGCAGCTTAGAAACTGAAAGCAGGGCCTGCCAAAGGGGCCCCCATTTGGGTTCCTGGGGAAGATTTGCAGCAACAGCCAGGCATCTGTGTGACATATTCCTGTGCTTATCTGGGGAACTTCCAAGCTGAGGATGGGGTGGGACTCTCCCAAAAGGTTATCTCACATCCACCCCTTGAGCAATACAGACCTCCACTCATTCCCTAAGCAAACATTGTGTGACAGATACAGGGATGCATGAGCGGCTGTCCCTGCCCCCAAGGTCCTCACTCGCCTTCTAGAATGTTCCAGAGGAGCTGCCGAGCTGAGCTACCTCATGGGCTGACATCATGGGAATCTCCCCAATCTCATTCAATTGACTCAACAAATATTTGTTAACCTCCTACTATTTGCCAAGAACTGTGCTGGGTGCTGGGCTATAAGACCTCAAGGAGCTGACTGCCGAGTGAAAAACAGATAAATAAATAGGCGGTTCCACTACAGTGAGACAGAGCTAAAGTAGGTGAAAGCTTAGGCCTCAGATGTTATGGGTTTCTGGGTTACTCATTCTCGCCTGCCAAGAACTTATCAGCTATGTTAACCAAAGCATTTCTTTTTTTTTTTTTTTTTTTCAAAGCATTTCTTTTATATTCAAAGCAATAGCAACTTCATTGTACTCTAGCTCACTCCCTTCAGACCCAACTATTAGAGTTACAGAGGAACTCTGCTAAGGTGGGTGAATGATGGATGAAAAAATGACTCAAAGGATTACAAGAAGTAAGGAATGAGGGAATGATTTAGTCCTCTCAACCAGGAATTTCATTGGCTACTTGGCCTCAGAGCAGTCAACGCCAAGAGCAGCAACCTGGGAAGAGATAACACAACCCGGGCAGGTTATAAATGTCTTTTCTTTTTATCCCAGTGACCCAAATCCCTGGGCCCCACTGATGTTTGTTTTGGGTTCTTTGTTCTGAAGCCTAGGGCAGCTCTTGTGTGGTTGGCTGTTTAGTTGACAAATCTTTTAATGGACGAATTAGCAAGCTTCTTATGTGGTCACCTGATATGTCAAACAACTTTCAGCCACACACACAAAACTGGAGAATCAGCTTTTTTTTTAAACCCCCCAAACTTTAAGCAACCAAATCTTGATCATTCTATGACAAAATCTTGGAATAATCTGAGCTCCCTTTGTCTGCCCATTTTCCTATTAGGAAAGGAAGAGAAAAGACGTAGAAGGAAAGTAAAATATAAGTTATGAATTTAACTACTTTTTAGCAGTCTTTCAAGCAGGTTGGTTGAAGGAAATTAAAATGAGGTTTTTAATATTGTTTCACTTTGTGTTTTATTTTTATGTCCCTCCCTTCCTCCTGGGACCCTTAATGGCAAGCAATCAAGAGTGGGTCTTAGAACAGATCTTTGCTTCCGTATAATCCCCTTGAAATGTTCTCTTACATCCTCTTTTTTTTTTTCCCCAGCAACTACTTCAAATCTTCTTGCAGTCTCCTTTGCAGTTCTAACACTTGAAGCTCCTTCCCCAAAGAAATAAGTCTGCTTACGTTTAACATTGGTAATTCACACTTTTAACCACACAGTATTGTCATTCTAACATGGTGGTTGGGGTAAGGTGGGGAGGTATATATGCAAGTGACCCCCTCCTGTTGCTACCCTGTCTGCTCTCATTCCTCTTGGATATTTTTATTCGTTCCCTGAACTCCAGTCTGCCAGGTGTTTATTAAAGCACAGTGTCACATGCTACTACACTGTCGAAGATAATTAGAATCTAGTTTTTGGAGCTTTCCTATTTTCCTTCAATTCATTACTGCTTAGAGTAACTCTCAGCTCTACTCCAGGCTATACGTGGTCTTCTGTGAGAGAGAAAATAGCAGAGAGAAAGGTTTCCAAGCAACAAAATTTCTAGATTCATTTAGTGTTTCCCAAGCCTCGATTTCTTCATATATAAAATAGAGAGAATCCCCACCTTAGAATGCTATTGTGAGAAGTGGGGATAACACGTGGAAAGGGCCTTCTACTGAGCTTAGTGAGGGGAGACAGTCAACGATCAGTGGACATTACAGCTGACCATTGAAAAACATAGGTTTGGACTATGAGAGTCTACTCATACATGGATTTTTTCAATAAATATATCGGACAGTTTTTTGGAGATTTGCAGCAATTTGAAAACAACTTGCAGACAAATCATGTGGACTAGAAATATCAAAAAAAATTAAGAAAAAGTTGGGTATGTCTTGAATGCATAAATTATATGTAGATACTAGTTTATTTTATCATTTACTACCATAAAATATGCACATATCTATTATAAAAAGTTTAAATTTATCAAAACTTGTGCACACACTTACAGACTGTACACGACACCATTGATTAGACTAGACTACCATGAAGCAATCGGATTGCTGCTTCTTTGTTATCGATGCATGAATCATTATACCTGTAATAAAATATGAGTTTCTTTTTCACATTATCTTTTCATTTTTAATGTCTAGCATTAGTAATATGTATAACATTACAATGTTTTGTATCATTTAAGACAATACTAATGCAGGTACTGAGAGACAATTCATCTTGTAAACAGATGATGTACGGTTATGGTATCGATAAATACAATGCAGTACTGTAAATGTATTTTCTCTTCCTTAGGATTTTCTTAATAAAGTTTTCTTTTCTCTAGCTTACTTTATTGTAAGAATGCAGTATAGAATACGTATAACATACAAAATACGTGTTACTTGACTGTCTAGATTATTGGTAAGGCTTCTGCTCAACAAAAATTAGACTATTAGTAGTTAAGTTTGGGGGGAGTCAAAAGTTATATTTTTAACTGTGTAAGTGGTCAGTTCTTAAGCTCCACATTGTTCAAGGGTCAGCTGTATTATCATTATCATGTGTAACATTTGTAGTGCCTTATTTTCTGAGATTTAAGTTGTGGTGCAAGTATCTGTGATCCAGCAAGAAAAAGATCCAAGCAACTGCTGTGTTTCTTCTCCCAGTTGGTGATACACAGTAGGAGGGACAGGAGAGAAGCAATCCCTAATGGAGAAAAAGCGAGTGAATTCTCACATCCTCATCCCTATTCCACCTGGCTGGTTTTTTATATCATACTTACACCAAAATCCCTTCTTGGTTCCACTACTTTCTTTTCTTCTTTCCGCTCACTCTTCTTCATTCTCTGTTTTGCTCATTGAGTTGTCACAACTACAGTTTCTTCTTTATGCTCCCAGCCTAAAGAGACCTTAGTCACCTGAACAGGAAGTGACCTGAGTCTCGCAAGACGTGGAAGGACAGACAGGCCGCGTGATGGATGACAGCACACACTTGCTTAACTTCCCCCCTGCCCACCCCACCCGGGGCTGCCTGGCTTGGAATTCCATTGTCCAGAGGCCACTTTTGCATCCCATCCCCAGGGACGGGGGCCAGACCAGCCCTCTCCCCTCTGTCTCCCTCAGGAAGGCTTGTTTAATAAAACAAAGCGCATCACTGATATGCCTTGTTCCAAGCCAAAAATAAAATGAATAAGATTATTTGAAAACTATTCCCACCACTATTGTTATGAATCCTCAAGGGACTCCTTAGTTGCTGGCTAGGTTTTCACTCTATTTCAAGTCTCTCTTCTACTCCATGGTCTCTCCCTATACAACCTCATTCATTCAGTCATTCATTCATCCATCCATTCAACATTTATTTATTAATTACCTACCTTGTACCAGGGACCACTGTAAGCTTTGGAGATATAACAACTGCAACAAAACCCGTGCTCCTACAGATTTACATTCTAATGGGGTCAGGGGAGGGGAGTTGGCAGATAGTAAACAAATATAAAAACTCTGTAAATTAAAAAAGAGAGTCAGGTCAGGGGTGGGGAGTGAGAGTGCAGGAAAGCTCAGCAGGAAAGGGGAAACAGGGATGTCGGCAGCAAGAAGATGGCATTTGAGAAAAGAGGTCAAAGAAAGGAAAGAGGAGTCAGGTGGACTTCTGAAGGAAGAGCATCCCTGCAGAGCAAACAATAAATGCAAATGTGCGGCATGAAAAAGTGCTTCAAGAGTTTGAGCAACAAGGAGAAGAAAATGAGATGACAAGAGAGTAAGAATTAGGCGAGCGGCGCGAGATGAGCTCAGGAAAGAAGCCAGGGACCCATCCAGTAGGAACTTGTTGGGTAAGGTTACGGAAGTGGATTTCATTTTAAATGAAACGGCTGCCATTGGAGAGTTTTGAACAGAATACAATCTGACATGTTTGAATACAATCATTTGGGCTACTTGGTGGAACAAAACATTGGAGAGCAAGGGTAAAAGAGAGGAGACCATTCAGGAGCCCATTTCCACAGTCCAGACAGTGGATGGTGTTGTTCATCCTTGGTGGTAATGGAGTCCATACCAACTGTTGTGCTTACCCCTTCCTCCAGCAATCCAGACGGAACTTCACGAGGGGTCTCAAATTCTTCACAGAAAAAAAATACGCAAAAGCCATATAAACCTTTGTCTATTTTACTGAAGATTCCTTTGAGAGGCCTGAAGAGGGGGACTATTTATCTCACAACCACCACAGGAAGCCATAATGAAAGCTTTGACCATTATGGTCCCCTGTGATCCTATGTGGCACATAGCTCTCTTCTCCCTCCTGGAACCCCATTTCCTATAGACTTAAGATTTCCTTCCTCCCTACTGTGCCAAGATGTCCATCTCTGCCCCAGTTTCTGCGCTCAAAAAGCACATAATAAAATCTCCCACGGAGTTTGGAAAATAAAGCACCCCATCAGTTAACAAGATCTACTCTTCCCTCAAGGCAATGCAGAAACCATCCATGGTTATGTCAGTATATTTTTGCAATTTTACTCCCTACCCCAAATAGTTCATCCAAACAAAGAATTTTCTCCAAAAAGAATTTGGCCAATTGAGAGTTTCTACATCTCGCCACACCTATATTTAGTATATATTTCTTTCGGTCTTACAGTGGCTCTGTTTATGACAACGTGCTTCAGTAGACTAAAACTTCCTGAGAACATGCAATTCCGTCCAACCCCACACCTCCGGCATTACCAGCACATGCCTGTCACTTAGCAAACATCAGTGGACTAGACCCAAAGGGACTGAGGTCTTTATCTTGTTATCTTTTTATGAGCCACACTATATAGATTTGGAGCTGATGGGTTGATGTTTTTCCGAGTCTTGTACACTGCACGTGAGCTAAGAACCCGGGATTTCAAAGCGGAGTGTGGAAGCTGAAGTATCATCTGTTCTTGTCTGAGGCAGTAATAAAATCCTTACCTTACTTCTTCTCTTCTTTCTTCCCTTCATTCCTGGATTGTGTGCACAGGTTTCTGAGCCTTCCTCTTGCTTTGCCAGTTCAAGCGCCTGCAGTATTCTTGGGGGAAGGGGAAGGAATATCAGTGTTCCATGGAAAATGGAAACTTCTCAGGGGTGGGGACCTACTGGCTCCATGTTCTCCTGTTCAGTACCTGGGACGTGTTTCTCTTACCACTGCGCCAGGATACACACTTTCCCAGAAATTTGTCTACTTGCACTGAACAGAATATGCATGAATTAATTCGGTAAGTCCCTGTGACCTATGTGCATCCGGTTACAGGACTTTGTATGAAGGGTGCCCAGTAACTACTGTGGATCGGCTGCCATGTATTCTACTTTCACCACCTCTCCCTCAACAGCTCTTTGAATGTAGAGTTGAGGATGGAAGGCAGCCACAAGGCAGCAGCGTAAGAAGCCAAAGAGCTGAACTGTGACCAACACACAAGATCATCTGTGAGACCAATCTTTATAAAAGCAAACTGTGATGCACAGAGGACCTCTAGCATCTAGCCCGATCTATATATAATGCCAGACTTTAAAATCTAGTTTGTCAATATTAGTATGTATTTTATACTAAATAAAAAGCAGCAAGAAACCTTAATAAATCATTGCATTCTATGGTGGGTCGATTATGAGCTACATGAGGGTTAAAGGGTGGGTGCAACTAACTTCTTATTCCCCAAGATAATCTTGCACACTCTCTGTCTCTTGGCCGGTGCTTGAGTTAACTTTTCTGAGTGAATGAATAATCATCCTCTGTGTGCTTCCTCCAGGTTGGCTTTATCTTGCTAATTGTAGAGAAATTATGCTTTATCATGTTCTTTAAGATAGTCTGGGGAAGAAAAAAATCTCACAATATTCTTTAGTCTTAACATCAAGTGCCTAGTAATTCTTCCTGCTGGGAGTCTTTATTACTCTCTTCCAAGTCTCAGCAGTTACTATACGTTTAAAGATTGTCATATTGTCACCCCATTCCTGTTCCTTTTTCTTAAACCACTTAAAGAAAGAAATACCTCTAATTCCACCAGAAAAATTCTAATTAGATACTTGGATCCTGAAACAAAAACTTAATGAGTGAGCTCTTGTAACAACCCTTGGGAGGCTGACAAGGCCCTTCCTCAGCCCAATCTCCCACCATGAGCTGGGGCTCCTACCACCCAGAAAGTGATAGACAAACCAACTTTAGACGCCTTGCCCGTCGGGCTACTACAAACTGGGAAGACAATGCGGGGCCACCTCCAGAGCAGTGAGATAACCTGCTAGGCCTGCAGTGGGGAGGGGGTTCGGGGGCTCCCTGTCCCTGTATTTCCTAACTACATCCTTGCTGGAAGAGCAGAGGAGGAGGTGAAGCCTCAATTAGTCACCAGCAGCACTCAGCGTGTATCTGCTGACCTTATCTTCATGATGATTACACAGTAACAGCTTAAAGCGCAAATACCCCTGTCTCCTTTCCCAGAGTGAAGGAGAAAAGAGACCTCCATGGTGGGAAATAGGAGACATATTGATTTGGGCTCCATTCTCCATTGACGAGATCAGCATTCCTGAGTCCAGACCTTCTGAGAAATAAAAAGGAAATGATTCCCCCACGACCTAAGACAGGGTGGGTGCACCAAGATCAACAGAGATCCAGCCTTCTGGATTACGGATCCTCTCTTTCTAATTCGGAATCATGCAGTCCTGTTTGGCAAAGCCAGGATCTTGGCTGAATAAAGAGTGCTACAAGGAGAGCAAATACTGCCTGTGGCCTCCTTAGGCTGAGTTAACAAATTCCATGCTCCTGAATCACACCTGGGACACGCCTTGTCGCCAGAGGCCCGTAGAAATGAGTCGCTAGGCACTGTATGCCTTTCACTTTCTTGTATTTCTTCCATAGACTGACCTCCTCATTTGAGATGGGCTTTCTCCTCTTTGACCTGTATAGCCATTTAAGAGGCCCCCATTCACAGTACCATATCTGGGAGGTGAAATGTAGAGTGCAAGCACAAACAGATAGAGCTGGCTGGGGTCCTACATCAGGATGGGTGTGATGGGAACAGGTGTGTGCTCCAAATACTCACCTGTGCCTGCGACCGGGCAATGACATGTCCTCAGTCCTCAACCAGAACTCTTAAAACTAGAGCAATTTTAAGAGAGAGTTCTCAATCTCATGGACCCGGGATATCTATTTAAAAAATCGAATGGGTAAATAAGGGGACAATAATTAAAAGAATTAACGAAAAGATGAAGAAATTGTATTTCATCCATTGATGAGATTTTCATTATTTATTAGTCTGAGAAGCTTTTCAAAGGAAAAGGAAAACTGCTGGAACTTTCTGTGAGAAAGTAGTATGACAATACAGAGCAAAAATGTACATGCCCACACATACACACATAATTTACTTAAATGGTTTGAATTGAAATATATTTGAAAAACATTTCCCCACTAACTATTCAAGCCTCAGTGAAAAAGCCCCAGGACTCAAGCATAATAATAAATCATCCATTCAAATATTTACGTCAGATAACTAGAGCCAAAATAACAAAAATAAAAGCCAGCAACCCACAGAAGTCTAACTCATAGTACTTCTCTGTCCGGGTAAATTGGTTGTAAGACTTATCTTGTCCCCAGATTGATTTTGGAAAACATATATTTCTACTGGTAATTGAAAAAATGCATTTTTTAAAAATGCTGAGTTTCAACAAGTGAGTTAAATTTATAACTCAAGACTACAGCCTAATCAGTTGTTTATCTTTTCACAATTTAAACAGTATTTGAGGCGACGCTTTCAGAATAGCCATGATCACGAACATGGCTTCACCGACACGCTTTTCTGTTGAGCAGATACTTCCTTCCTCCAAAGGCAAAGTCCGAGTAGTCACCAATATATCATCTCAGGGTCCAACACAGTGCTTCAGAGTAGTAGCCAATCACAACTGTGGAAATGAAGGGATGGTTTTGCAAGAACAACCAAATGAAGTGAGGAGATACTTGACCTAGTTAACTTCAAACTACAGAATGTAACTGTATTAACTCTTGGGACATGTATTTCAAATGCCCTAGTCCTTTGACAAGTACTGGAATGCAAGCACTGGAATGCTTGGGGAAAGGCTTCACAGAAGCGACCTACCAGATGACAGGTGGCTTCTAAACTTCCTTTCCTGAGTCGTTCACTCACTCCTCCATGAGTTCATTCAGTCAGCATTTATTACCAACCTTACCATGGCAAGTCATTGTGACCAGGGATGTGGCCGTGTGTACATCCACTCACCGCCTTCCCAGGATGAGGTAGATCATACATCTACTCTTCCTTTCCTTCCCATTCCTTTTTGATTTGCTTGGTAGCCACCAGAACTTGTTGATGGGAAAACTGACTGAATCTGCTGTGGGCATTTGTCCATGCTCCTTTCAAACAAGGTTTCTCAACATCAGCACCATTAACATTTTGGATCAGATGACTTTGTTGATGTTTGCAGCATCCCTGGTTTTTACCCACCAGATGCCAATAGCACTCTCTTCCCATCCACAACCAGCAAACACAAGTATCCCCTGGGGGTCAAAAGCATCCCCAGTTGAGAACCATTGACTTAGAAGAGGTGGGCATAGAAGGTGACGTGGATGGCTGAGTAGGGAAAGTCTTACGAGAAATTAGGAAATAGGGAGTGGCTTTGTTCTTTTTTTTAATGGGTGGTATAGAATTTCAGGTGCCAAATGATTTTTTAATATCATTTTTAGACATTTGCTTCCTGCTAGGATATACAAAGTAGCAAGAGATTATTGCTTCTACCTCTACAGCAAAACACATCCGGACAAGCTACGTAATGATAGTTTCAAGAAACCCATGAAAGAACCGTGGAGCAAAAAAAACCTGGATGAGATGGATTTCAGGACAGAGAAGCCCATGACCTCGACTGAAACCCTGGTGAAAAAGGAAGAGTCTTCTGATGCCCACGGGTTAGCTGGGATGGTGGACTGGAGTCTCAAGGAGGCCTAGTCACAAATCGAGTGACTTACTACTCTCCCAGTCTTTCCTCCAGGCCTTCGCCGGCTGCACGGGGACAGTGCACAGAAGGCTGGCGGGCAGGGCGGAGTCCTGATAGAAGCCACATGAGATACAAGGGGAGTTGACTGGTGCAAGGCAGAGGCTGCCGAGGGCTGGAGGCCAGGCAGGAGAGCTGATAGGATCCCAAGAACGCACTCTGGGCTTTCGCCGGAGGCAGGGTAGGAGCCCTGCAAGATGGACCCCTGGGACCAGGACCTCACAAAGGGCAGCCCAGTAGCCTGCTGAAGGCTGGGGTCAGGGCGCAAGAACTGAGATAAATCCTTTCATGGTACAGTTACCCACAGTAACCGCCTGTTTAGGGACTGAACGCAGGGAGGAGAAAGGCCTCATAAAGTGCAGGAGACCAGAGGAGTGACCAGAGAGAAAAACCTGATAGGAAAATCCAGCAGCCAGACAAAAAGGCAGAGAGAGAGATCTCAAGAGTCAGAAAGCTGAGTCTCCCAAGCCCAGGCGAATAAAATGTCCTGATCATGCCTTCAGAGATTCGAGCCAATGGTGACTGGAAACTAACAAGGCACGCCAACTACCCAAACCTGAAGGGAGAGCAGAAGAATCGAGAAACTGCCCCCTCCCTCAGGCCTTACACCAAGCCCCAGGGAGCGACCGTCGTCGACAACGGGGAAAGGGCTGGGAATTCTGAGGAATGCAAGAGAATGCCATGTGCCTGTGTGAAGGCGAAGCGGGAGAGTGAAGAAATCTGCCCAATCCGTCTACACTCCAGAACCCACACTGAGTATCAGGCAGGAGCAGCCTGCCGCCACGGGGGTCAGAGCATGGAAAGGAACCTCCCCGAAGCACGGGTTCTCATGGCCTGCAGAAGTCTGAGGGCAGAGCCTGAAAACCAAGAGAATCCATCCTGGACTCTAGACCAGATGCCAAGTATGAGGCACCATTGTCTGCCTGTGGAGGAGGGGCGGGGTAGCTGAGAAAGCACAGGTGCAGGAGGCCTGTGAGAGTAGAGGTGGGTCAGAAGAGCTCAGAGAAACCCGATCTCCTGGCTTTACATCAAGTGCCACCTATCCCTGGGGTAAGGGAGAAATACTAAGAGAGACCCCCTCCTGCTGTGCAGGGCACAGGGTCTCCTGAAGTGTGAGGGCAGAACAGGGGAACTGAGGGACACCTTCTGGGACCCCTGTGCTTATAATAAATAGGAGGCTGCAGAAGGGCGTTGCCGGGAAATGTGTGGTGTACGGCCATACTAAAACAACATGGAGCTCAGCCCAACCCAGCTGCAATCGTTACTGACCAAACCACTCTGCTAAAAGTTTGACAGAAGATGAGACATGCCCTTCCCTGGATGTAAATAAATTTGTCTTGGTCTCTACTGTTCTTTTTAATGCACAATGTTTGCAGTAAACCTAAAATTAAGAAAAGTAAGAAAAAGCAACAAAAACAAGCAAAAACTTGAAAAAACCAAAATCATTGTCAAAAGAAAAAAAGTCAATATAACTAGACCTCAAAAATATTGGTATTTTCAAAAAGAAACTTTAACATTATATAAATATATATATATATATATAAGCCTTAATGAAATATTAGCAAATAAAATCTAGCGACACACAAAAAGCCGTGATTAACAAATAATAAGTCACGACAAGTGGGGCTTATCCGGAAGTGCAAGATAGATTGCTTTAACATGTGAAAGTTAAAAATCAATGTCATTTGCCATATTAGGAGAATAAAGAAAAAAAACCTCAATACATGCAGAAACTGCACTCAGCAAAATCAAACACCCACTCATCATAAAAACTATCAGCAAACTAGAAATAGGAGAAAATTTTCTCCATCTAATTACAAACTGTTGTTCAAACTAGTAGCACTGAATGCTTTCCCTCTAGGATTGGGAGTAAGACAGGAACGTCCCCTCATAACAGTTCTAACATGGCCAAATCCCAAAAACATTACGTTGAACAAAATTAGCCAAACCCCAAAGAATACATATTGTATGACACCATTTTATATAGGCAAAGCTAATTTACGATAAGAGAAATCAGAATATGATAAGAGAAATCCGAACATGATTGGTTTTTCTAGATGATGGTCATGTTCTCTATCTTGGTTTGAATTGGGTGTATGGAATTGTCAGATCTCACTAAACTGAATAATTAAGGTCTGGGCATTTTATTGCATCTAAATTATACCTCATAAAATTATTTTAAATAAAAACGATTCACAATTTGCCAAACTGCTTGAGAAGCCAAAGGCAAGCCCTCTGAAAACATTTATTGGAGTAAAACAAAACAAAAGCATCCTGAATCCAGCTGGCTGCAACACTACTGCAACCTGACAGCAAAGATAACTCTTCGCGTCTACTTCCTGTGCACCTCAGCACAAGCCTTTCTGGCGTTGCAATGGTGTCTAGCTTAGTAGAGGTGCTAAGTTCTCTGGCCCTGGGTCAGATAGTCGTGGAACTGACCAAGTGGAAGGACCAGAGGAATGGACTGGAAGAAAGCAAATGGTGGGTTTGATCTTGAAGTCGTGTGTCAACCGACAAACACTTACTGCCAAATGATGCTCATCCTTCTCCCTGGTTTCAGGTCACAGGTGGAGAGAAAGATGTTCTTAGGGAGCCTACTTCTGTCTGTGAATTCCAGGAGTCAAATTCTCCGAGCTGCTCAAGGCAGTCAGCGACAGTAAAGAACTGCATACACACAAGGCAGACCTTCCTGATGCTCTTCATTTTTCTGGATGTATGTGTTGATGGGTATGGGCAACAAAGACAGCTTGGAGCGAAACCCAAGCATTAGTAAGAAATCACAGTTGACAATCAGTGTGGAGTGGGTGGAGAAGGAGGAAGTGGGAACAGCATCTCCAAGGTCAAGCGTATTTCCCACTAGTTACAATGCTCCGTATTCTCTGATGTGTCCTTCCCCAACCGGGAAGTCCTTTGGGATGGCGGGTGGGGATTGAGCTAGCTCATGGGAAAATATGTCTCAGGCTGTGAGCAATAAACTGGCTCGTGCCCAAGCAATGTCCTCCAGGTGTGCCCCGGGAGGCGAAATCACCTGGCTCGTTTTACCATCTTCGGGATGGCGTCAGGACCTGACACGGCCAGGCAACACGTACAAGGAAACTAATCTGAGGCAAGGCAGTGGTGCTCATGGAACCTTTTGTATGCGGTCAAGATGGGGACCTTATTCAGGAAAAACAACGCTAAGGAGGCCTCTACTCCGAAGAGGAAAGCCAGGTTGTGGAACAATGAAATGTGTTGCATCCAGGGAAATGCACGTCTGATGCCCAGACAGACCAAAACATATATGCCCCGTGAAGCATGCTACACTTCTGGCACCACTTCAAACTATGAATCTGTATATATTTGTTCAGCATTTATTTACCGAAGAAAGGGGAAGAAAATGCTCTAAGGGAGGGAGAAGTAAGCGTTCTTGAAATATGACACACCCAGACAAGAGCATATGTCATAAGGTATAGCTCGAAGAATTCCTCCAGAGTCAACACCACCGTGTTTTCAGTGCCCAGAACAAGAAACGGAACACCACAACTGCCTTGTGCTCTCCGCTAGTCGTGACCACCCCTCGAAGGGAGGGACTCTCTTCACTCCCAACGTTGAAACAGCTTTCCTTTTCACGAGGTTGTAAAGCTCCTTATGTTCACGTGATACTAAATTTATCATTTGAACTTACTGGGAATTACCTTCCATTTCATGGCTTATTTGGTTGCTCATAGCTCGAGGGCGATGCTTATTTACACTCTTAAGTGTAGGTCAGCAAATAATTACAAAACATTGTTCCCTAGAACGAGCACCTCAGCACGCTTTATCTGGTTTCAGAATGGCGGCTGCTTGTCGCCACTGACTCTGGGTGACTGGCAGATGGGTGCGCTCAGAGATGGTAGCACCCTGTCGTGGCCCTAGCGACATATTATTCATGCACCAAAAAATAGCAGAGATAGGTTGATGCTAAGAATGTTTTTATGTCGACTCAAAGGCACTGTCTGCTTTGGCAGAAGTACAATAAATGTCTATTTTACCAGTGACGGAATGAGTTGCATGTGGAGACCTGAATTAATAGGCACCATGCTTCGAACTTATTACTGTCACGTGTTAGCATCCTTCCTTAGAGACTGGCACCCCAGAGAGATGTCCCGTCTTTTATGTGATAAATGCACTGCAAATATGTTTTCCCAGTCTGTGGCTCGGCAGACCTCCCTGCCTCCTGGCCTGAACCTTTGTAAGGCTCTCAGTTCAGGATTTTAGATGAATTTAAAGCCAAGGACAGGAGACATTCCCATCATTCTCCTCGAAATTTAGTGTGGAGATTGTCACTTCATTTAGCAGACATTCAAAACCTACCTCCTCTTGATGCTGAGGACACAGAGGTAAGTTAAGACCCAGCCCTTCCTCTACAAGAGTTCATTGTCAGTGCGGAATTAGACATGTAAACAAATACCAGAGGAGAGATGACAAAGCCCTTTTGCCTTGGGGAGTCCAAGAAGACCTCCTACAAGAGAAAACATTTGAAAGGAGGCTTGAAGAATAAATAAAATGTTACCAGCAGGACCCTGAAGAAAGAACATTCTGCCCTGAGAAAGCAGCGCATGAAAACGCAGGGTGGAGACAAAGTCCACGGCCGCGAACAGCTTATGTAATATTTTTTTCAATTGTAATCTGAAGACCATCTACATTGGAACCACCTGGATGGTAGCTAAAGCAAAGTTTTCTGGATCTTACCGTGTACCAGATTATAATTTCCGGGGTCTGTGATCTGGGAATCTTCATTTTGGCAAACTATACAAGTAATTCTATTGCACACAAAATTTGAGAAATGTTGCCCTAAAATAGTACCTGAAATAGAAGGTAGAGGTGAAGGTTGAAGATGAAAGAGGAAAAATAAGTTGAAGGCACACAGCAAAGGGTTTATATCACGTATTGAGGGCTGGTATCTGGCGTTTTCTTTTATGTGGAATGTCAGCCTTTCCAATCACACTGTGCAGTAGGTGTTATCATCTCTATGTTATGTATGGATAGATGGAGAGTCGGGACAGTAAAAAAGCTTCCCAATGGTCATAGAAGTAGTCTGGACCAATGGTATATCTGAACCCAATGACCATGCTTTTAGCCATTTAACTGCATTTGGGTTACTTCCCGTCATACATTTGGGCTGACCTGGCTCCCCTCTTTCTTCCCACATTCTCCTGGGAATCGAGGACTCTCTCAGCTGGATGCAATGACTTGGATAGGGCTGGATCTCACCGTCAGATCCTGGTTCCACCCCGAGCATGAGCTGTCTGGAGCCCTTTGTGTCCCTGACTGGCAATTCGGGGACCCAGTGGGGAATCTGACTCCCCTGCTTCAGACCCTTGGCCATAGGGAGCACAGTCAAGATCTGATTCTGATTGTTTTTGAGCACTCGATTTCTGATGCCATCTTCTTTTGGTTTCATGGTCTACTCATTTGATGGTCTCGGTAAACAGTTGATGGTTTATAGAGATCTTGTCTCTGCTGGGTGAACGGTAACAGGGAATTTAACTTGTTAGTCTCTTCTTTTTATCTAATTTGAGCTCAGATCAACTAAGAATTTCAAGCCAACCAGGAAGCGAATATCCGGACTAGTGAGTTTTTTATTCTGGCTTTATGCTTGACCTATGGCTGAAACTTTAGAATTGAAACTATAAGCTTTCTCTCTGTGTGTGTCTGTACGTTTATAGGTCTGTAAATTAGAAAGGCTTTTGCCTTTCATTGTGTGAGTATATAATATTTTCTTATCTCCTGGTGATATTAATAAACTGATTAGAAAGTCTTTTAAATTACAGGAGCTCTAGTCTGATTGGCTTAGAGATAAATAAGTACTTCTATAAACTGAATATTCCTTAAATTCTCAGAAATTAAGAAAATCGAATCTCTAATACTTTCCATGTGAAAAACAGTGGTATGTTTATAGAAACTAACTCAGAAATAATTTAAGAATATAAGTTAACATAATTTAGGTAAACAATACTAGTTTAATAATTTTGGTTTAATAAAAACAGCTATGTTTTCTCTGATTTATCTGTGTTAAATATCAGTGTTAAATAAGCATAGATTTTTATTCTACTTGTATATGTTATTCCTAAACTTACACAGATTTACTGAATGAATAAGCTAGCATAACTTTTAGTATATGTTTAAGACCATGAAAAATGTAAATTTGTGGTTAACCCACTTGAATAATTACTCTGAAATTTTTTTGCTTTACAGTATGTCCGCTTGAAGATAATTTGCAAGATATTTAGTAAGTTTAAACCTTTAACCGATGCTAAATTGAGTTAATGAGTGGATATTCATTAGGTGTCTGGATCATTATAAATTTGCCTCTTATTTGTATGTGGTACAAAGATGGTCATATGTATGGTTGTATATATGTATGGATGTATTCCCAGAGGGCTTCTGGAAATACACCAAGGTTTGCTTTCATCTTTGTAAGAGGAAAGGTGCTAGAAATAATTAGATATATTTGATATGTTATTGTCAATGAGTTAGCACATCAGTTGTCCTGGACAAAATGTGCATGGATGAAATGTTATAAACATTTGAGAGATTGTGTGCAATGTGAGAAGTTCCCAGAGAATTGTCAGTTCCATAACTGCCCATGATATGTTTCTATTTACGAGTCCTAGCGCTGCTTTGCCTAATATTATTTAACAGCATAGTGCCATTGGTCATAATTCCAGTTTTTAAAAATATTAAGTTGTCACAGTTTTACTTATTTAATTTGCACCTGGCATCTTCTAGGCCAGGGATTTTCATTTGGGATTCCCTCGCTACTTGATATTCTTTTTTTTTTTTTGGGAAGCCCTACTTGATATTCTTGATATATCCTTGTATATTCTAACTATATGCTGGGTATACTATATTCATGATTTATTGTGTCAGGATCATTACAATTACATCTGAAGAATTTTTTTCTCTGTAAAGATAATATTCATCTATTTTTATCAATTAGATGTAATATCCACTCTTCTCTGAAAATAGGGGTAATCAGCATGTTTACAATTATTTTGTCCGGAACGTTTTAGGCTGACTTTATTACCTTGTTTTGCGTGCCACATTAACAGCCAAATGTCTTTGTCAGTTGCATTATTTTGTAATGAACCATCATCAGATCTTTCACTATTAAAATTAGCAGTAATAAGTTAACCACAGACATTTAAAGTCTGTTGTCATCTTCAGGTAGGTTTTTGTTTGCTTGTTTGTTTTATTGTTTAGTCTATAAATAATTGTTTGTTTGTTTTATCATTTGTTTGTTTTATTATTTAGTCCCATAGAAAAGGACTATGTCAAGTACTTTTGGGTACAGAGTTCCGATGGCACTGCTTAAACAGCTTTGAGATCATACTAGTGGAGTGAGTCAGGATTTCTAGACTCTAGTTGAGAAACAGATGGGTTATGACACTGCTAACTCCAGATTGAGCAGAATAAGATTGAATTACATAACACTGAATGACCTGATGAGGAAAGACGGTGTTTTTGTTTGGAATACGGCTGTTCTAATACTCTACTTTTTGGATATATAAGGAAGCCTTTTGTTTTTCCTCTTAAGCTATCTATACCTCATGGTAATTGAGTAGACTGTTTTTGTAAACTGAAATGAAACATATGTAAATGATCTCTTATTTTCCTTGCCTGCCTCTTCCAGAATTCAGAAAATCTTGTTAGTATTTTTATTCCCGTGGCAATGTATGTGCGTAGGTTCAATAAGAATCTCTCCTTCTTGTTATTATGACATAATTTAAATCATGAAGTATGCAACCAAGACCTTGCCTGGAGTGTCATATCTGAGAATGACGATCATTTAATCAGATATGACCAGATACTTTTAAGGAATTGAGGCTGGCTTTATGAAGCTGGTATTCACAAGGTCCTCATGGGTGAGTAGGTCTGATGGCTTATAGATTTCCAGCCTCACGGCTGAGTAAGAAAGGTCTCTTCCTGGCAGTAATCTTAGGGTATCTGGGAGACTTCAACAAGAGACAGATTTGCCCAAATTTATAGCTATTCCAGGTAAAATCTGGTAGCAAGTTCTTGGCTGGACTCCTTAGCTTCTAAAGGCTTTTATAAAAGTTCAATCTGAAATTCCTGTGAAACATTCCAGAAAGCAAACTTAATGTTGTCCATAGGATACATAACCATTCTTGCCGTGCCTGTCTAAATAACTATACCAAATTTAATGAGACTAGCCTTATTTTGCCACCAAGAATAATGTTTCTTTGAGATTATCTTTCATCAAAAGTATGGTGACTGTAGAGGGAAATTATTTGTTTTAATAGAAAACTGTATGTTATATAGCACAACCTTTCAGGTTATCAGATTCTAGCCCTTTGAACTATTTTGGATCTCTTTTCAATTTGTCTCTATCTTGTCTGTTGGATAGATAATTGACTTGCTCTCCAACTCTGGAAAAATCGGTTTGGGTATCCATTTGTAAATTGGACTGACTCTTGTTACCTTCCCAAATTGTCAATCCTTATCAGATTTTCAATCCTTCCAGTTTCCTTCAAGGTCTGACTATAATCCTTCAAACTAATGTTTTCAATTTTTCTCCCTGCTGCCTGTCTCTGTGTCACTGAGAACTAAAACCAGATTACTCTAGGTCCCTATGGGACTCCTGGTTGCCTGGTCCTTTTCCCTAGGATTTGCAGAAGCCCTGTGAGCTAAAGCCCAGTGGCTTGATATGTACTTTGAAGGACTGACCACCATAGAAGACCATTCATGGGTCTGATTTCTCCCTGGAAAAGGCAATGACTGGACCTTTCGGCAAGCCTAGTGGAATTCTAGGGTCAGGTATACCCTGTAGACAGCATGACCAAAGCCACCAACATCCTAGCTCAAGAGCTCCAAGAAACTCACTTAGCAGTACGGCATAACTGGAAGATGTTCCTCCACTGACCTCCTGGAATCCACTGGGCTGGTTACCCTTCAGGTTCAATTCTTGGCTCTTTATTTTTAATACAATCTTTAACATTTCTCTTCTTCATTTTAGGCATCCTCCTTTTAAGGGGTCTGATCTCTAGGACCCTAAAACCACAGACCTTAACCATCACTTCTGTACAGGTAGTTCAGCTGCTTTTACGGTAGCAACATGAAGGCTCCTTGAGAAACTATTTCTGGGACTTTGCTTCGTCTCACTCAGAAGGTTTAGGATTATTGCCTAGTTGTTCAGTGAGGATGTATGTTCATCTTGAACAAAAAGAGGAAAAGAACAATGTTGAACTTTACCTGAGCCCTGTGTTCCCCAAAAGCAAAAGTCAAGAAGTCCCCCTCCAGTGTTCTGAGAAATAGCTAAACTCGAAGGACCCTGCCTCTCTCATATTCCCCTCCATCCTTTCTCAGCGATTCAGAGAAGACCATCTCCATCCCTCTCGTGACTCCCATAAGACTCAAGGACAACTTCCTTGTTTACCTGCTTCTAGAAAATCCCAAGCCCCCTTCCTTCTCTTGAAATATTCTTTCTTAATGAGTATTGTCTTTATTGTAGTAGGCTGCATAGAATCATCTTAATTTCCCTGTGCATCTTGTCTTTCACCAAACTGAGGAGCACCACGGATGGCCATTGATAAGAGCAAAATGAACTAGGTATGGGGGGAAACAAACCAGTGAGCGATGTCCATAGCAAGGTGATTGCTAATGGCATCTTAGCAAATTCTTCAAGCCTGAGAAGACATTTAAGTTGACAGCAATCCCTACCTATATATCAAGTGGGAATTCTCATGTGAAAGGACATTTATGACCATGTGACAAACAGTAAGAGAATAGCAGAGCACTTGAACTATACAATAAATTCTACATTTGGTTAAATACAGAGACTTCTAGTGGAATCATTTCATCTTATTAGCCACAAGTTTAGATAAATTTTCTAAATTTAGTTGAAATCTATTCAAATTGATTTCTTTTTATTTTTAAAGGCATGTCCCCAAATTTCCATCCAGTTGATGCCACTTGAAATTAAGAGATTTTAGTCCCGTTTGCTGTTCTTATGCTCTTTAAGGATTTTCAGTATCATTGAGTTAATTACCCTTTCTGGATTTTAGCAGGATAATTTAGCAGAAAATATCAATGTCACTTAGGAAAATGAAATTTTTATTCACTTTCTTGTGGTTGTGACGCTTGAAGATTTTCAGTATCATTGAATTAATTATCCTTTCTGAATCACAGTAAGATAAATTACCTCTTGATGAGATAGATAGCATGTTAGGCTACGTTCTTCTTATCAAGTCCTCTGTAGATGAAGCATTTTATGACTCGTCTATACTTTTGATTGAGTTATAAATCTCTCCGGTGCTTTGTTGCTTAGGTAAGGGTCAAGGCCCATCCTCACAGTATCTTCCCAAGAACCCATCACACTTCCTGTCTTCACCCCCACGCAGAATGGATCACTGTCACTTTTACACCATCATAGGACTTGTTCCTATCCCACAGTGTAGCCTCTATCGCTGTATTCTTCTTAGTCACAAAGCATAGTGAACTAGTTTATCTGGGTCATACGAAGCTCTGTCTCTTAATTAGCTGCCTGACCTTGGGGAAGTTACTACTTAATCTGTCCCTGAGTTTCCTCATCCATAAAACAGGGCAAATAAAAGTACCTACCTCACAGGGTGATAGCTAAGGAGGAAATGAGTTGATCCCTGCAAACCTCGCAAAAGAGTATCTGGCATACAGTAAGCACTGCATAAATGTTAGCTGGTAACACATATTTGTTTCCTGTGTTATGATGGGTCCCATGAGGTCCGGGGACATTTATTGTTCAATCCCTCTAAGCTCCAGACCCCCATATCCAATTGGCTATTTCACATTTTACTTGGTTGAACACAGAATATCAAATGCATTATATCCATATTGAAATATTGACACAAGATGGGACAATGACACCTGGGCTTGCTTCAAAGTCATCCAGAAAGGGAGGACAGAGTGTCGGTAGAGGTGAAACTGTATCAGTCAAATCTTGACAACTGTTAACCCTGTATGATGGGTATACTGGGTTTATTATACTGTTCTCTCAAATGTTGGCTAGGTTTGAAGATATTTGTAATAAAGAATTAAGAACTCAGAAGTTATCGTACCTCTTTCTAACCTTTCTTTCAGTCTGGTCCTTCTCCTTGCTCACTGTCAGTAGGTAACATTTTTTGTTCTATAAGCTGAGAATGGCAAAATGGGAGACTTTTTGAGATGGGAAAATATAACATCCTTTACTTTTAAGTTCTTTCTAGCTGTGCATTTATGGAAATTATGATTGAAGCACTTGGGGAAGGTTATTATGAAGATGGTGATATGCAGGGTGAACTGGAGTACAAAGAAATAGAACGACTCACCCAACTGGGACCATGACTGCTAAAGTGGAGCTTGAATAAAGGACTATTTTACCTACACAAACCTCTAAAGAGATCCCTATAAATGGGTCTTATGAATCTTCTGTAGTCTAGTCTCATTATCACCTTTGCCCCTCTCTTACTGAACCCTGTAACCCATCTGTACATTTATTAATTCAGTGATATATTATGCATGAAATTCCATACTCAAGGCTGGAGGCCCTAGAAAAGGTGAAAGTTCTCTGTCCTCGCCTGGTCTGCAGATAAAGAGATATAGACATTGAGTCTGCTTAAACAGACCAAGGTCCAGGTCATCGCTAAGAGATCAAGGTGGGTCTGAAATTCTGACCTCCTTTAAGGCTTCTCCTGTCCTAGGGTGACCATATGTCCCAGCTTGCCCATGACAGTCTGTGGTCATTTTTAAGAGCATCGCCAAGGACTATCCAAAGTGTCCCCATTTTAATGAGAAATTATCTGGCCACCCTTTCAGGGTCCAAAGTTAATCTAAGAGGCAATGACCCAGCCTTACAAGTAGCTCCTTCATGTGAATCCTAGAGCAGATCTAAGACCCTAGCAAGTTCTGGTCTGAGGCAGACCCCAGTTTAGGCCACCATAAAACTGTCCTTCTAAAAACCTCCAAGGAGACGAAGAATACCTTAAAGTATTTCCACTTCTACCAAAGGAGGTCAGTGTATGAGTGAGGGGGGCATGGAGAGTGAGAGGATGATACAGAGGGATGAAAATGCAGCAAGACAACAAAGGTCCAAGGACAGAAAGACATGGGGCTAAACTTCAGCAGGTGTGAAGACAAAGCGGGCCCACTCAGTGAATGTCAAGAAGATAATTGACCAAGAGTCTTGATACTTCCAAGTCTGATATGCACAGGTTCATGTACCAGTGAGACTATATTAGTTTTTTTAAAATTTTATTTTATATTGGAGTAGAGTTGATTTACAATGTTGTGTTAGTTTCAGGTGTACAGCAAGGTGATTCAGTTATGCATGTAAATGTGTCTATTCTTTTTCAGATTCTTTTCCCATTTAGGTTATTATAGAGTACTGAGCAGAGTTCCCCGTGTTATATAGCAGGTCCTTGTTGGTTATCGATTTTACGTATAGCAGCGTGTACATGTCAATCCCAAACTCCCAATCTATCCCTCCCCCCACACCCTTACCCCTGGTAACCAGAAGTTCATTCTCCCTATGTTTCTGTTTTGTAAATAAATTCATTCGTATCATTTTTTTTTTAGATTCTACGTATGATAGTTGTCTTTCTCTGTCTGACTTACTTCACTTAGTACGACAATCTCCGGGTCCAACCATGTTGCTGCAAATAGCTTTATTTCGTTCTTTTTAATGGCTGAGTTGTATTCCATTATACGTGTGTAACACTTCTTCAGCCATTCATCTGTCGACGGACATTTAGGTCGCTTCCGTGTCTTGACTATTGTTGAAATACTTTCATAATGGCTGATAAATAGCCGTAGAAGCAAGAAATCTGGAAATTCCATCCTGGCTGCCTGTGCCTTCTCAGATGGCTGGACCTTCCCACAATCGAACACGTGGAGGTTTAACATCTGGCCTAGCTGGGGACCACCAGGAACCTGGTGGCCTGGGGGCCACAGAACCACCCCCCGGCTCCGTCCCTATCAGCGTCCACGCCATGCCAGTGATGGCTACTGTTAATTTCATCCCTGGATATTTCCACAGCAGTTTAGGGTGGAGGCCTGGGATGATCCAGGATACGAAAGAGAAAAATGAGCTGCAGAGGACTCTGAACCAGCAAAACGGCATGTCAGATTCCCGAGGTGCTGCCTCTCAAGAGCACGTTGCCCGTCGGGCTTGGCATATACACCACCTCCATCAGTCCGTGACCCCCGAGGCTGAGGCCCTTCTCTCTTCATTATCCAATGGCACCAGCCCTAGATCTTTCTCTCATCACCACCCGGGATTTGAGGAAACGCTATTGCCTCTGCCATTGCATTCATCGCTGCAATTTCTTCCCGGGTGTTAGATCTGTTTCCAGAAGAAGCTGTCAATGAAGCACTCATGGCACCAGATTCGGAGGCTGGCATTGTACATTAGAGTCATTTGTCTGCCAGCTGTGGATTGACCTCATGAGGATGATGTAGTAAACAACTATCTTACAACTAAAACGTTTGCGACCGGGGATCAGGGGCACATCGATATTCCTGAGAGAGTAATAAAAAGGATGGGTCTGGCAACCGTCCTCTGTGAGGCGGGAAGGCAAAGCTTTTGTGAAGAGCGATTCTGCTTTAGAATCTTTAGAACCCTCTAATGAAGTTGGCCTGGGTGTCTGTCTTCACTGACTTCTAGGTGCCTCTGAGTGAAACAGCCGTGCTCAAGGGTTCAGGCTCCAGAGATGCTACAGCTTGCTGTGTGACCTTAGGTAAGTCACTTCCGTCTCTGGGCCTTGGCTTTCTCCCCTGGAAAGACCAAAGATTGTTCTTTCTTTCCTGAGGGAACCCCTGCTTAATGTAATACCTGGAGTTGTGAGAACTCTACTTCGTTTCTTAGTCTAATACCCTGAGTATTTCAGGGAAGCACAGGCAGGATGAAAACCAATCGTTCCCATCACAAAAGAAGCCAATCCCTGGAGTGAAAATGACGTACCCCTGGAGTGGGTACCTCTCCCTTCACCAAAGTTCACCTCTCCCCACCCAGGAGCCTCGGGTCCTTGGATCCCTGAGATCAAAGCTCCGCCTGTTCGTTAGTGTGAAGAGAGAAATCTGTTCTAAGTGGGCTTCCAGAAACCATGCTTTTACTGCAAGAGCAGCAGGAAGCCTGACAGACCGGGCCATCAGTTCACTCCTCGAGCTGGCATGATCCTTGAGTAATAGTCAATCTTTCCCACGTACTCCAAAAATATTTATTTCCTATGAACCTTCCAACGTATTTTACTACTGACCCTCATGCCCTAGGAGCGCTGCTTCACACGTTTTACTTTTCTTGCTGGTTACCGAGGCAGAAAGCATCGGGGAAGAGGATTTCCAAGTCTGAATAATAAAAACATATTCTTAAAAAAGAAAAGACAAGGAAAATCTCATCACCGTTGCTTGTCCTGTCTTACTTTTGCTCAGTGGCTTCTTCCCATGCCAACTCCCTCTTAAATATACTAGATCCATGTCCTCCAGGCTCAGATCTTCACTCTTTCCTGTCCCCTCCACTTCTTCCTGCCATCTCAGGCTCGCTCTCGGAGTTTTAGAGACATTCCTCCCCTTTTTCATTTAACGGATGAGGAAATTCACGATGCCAGGGGACGGAATGGTTGCTCAAGATTAACAGGGGCTAAGTTCAGGCCAAGTCCCTTGTCGATGGGGACAAAACCTCACCCTCCTCTTGAGAACCGCACACCGAGTAACAGTTTGCTAGATGAAATGAGCTGTATAAGCAATTCCCCAAAGACACTGGACTGTCTCCTAAAAACAAAAAAGTGGAAGATGAGAAACGATGCCCAGTAAAGCCAGAAACTCTGCCCAGGACGCTGGCTCTGCGCACCTGAAGACTGTTATTTAACATCCTTCAGCTGTGTCACTGTTTGGACAACAGCAATCCCCGTGAGCTACTATTTGAGGAATGCCAGGCATTCTTTCAAACACTGTTAGAGAAAGGCGGTGAAGATTCTCAGAAGCTGATCAAGCTCTGATGGGCTTCTGTTGGTTAACAACCATTTGCAGCACTATTCTCCCCAATGGGCTGGCAGGTCAGCCAAGGCCAAGTGGGGAGGAGGGAGGTGCCGAGATGCAGGAGGCCCAGAATCAGCATTTGGTATCTCTGGCTCCAAGGGCACGTGTCCAGTCCTGCGCTACCGTGAAAGGGCGAAGGTGCTTGGTGTTCCTCAATAAACACACTTCTTAATCTGAGCAAAGAAAAAGCCAGTGGGAGCCCTCACTTGCTCTGAGCAGGTCATTTTCTCAAAGCCGCTCTGGTGTGGAATGTGTATAATTAGGTACCTTTGGGGAGGTCGCCTTGCCATTGCTTCCTTCAGGTCTGTTAACGTGGAGAAAGCACCTCTCACCACATCATCAGCTTAAACTGTTGGATCCCGTCTAATAGCCAAAGCACAGCTAATGGATAAATTCCCTGGAGAGTTTGCAGGTGAAGGGGAAGCAGAGGCGGCTATGCAGGGAAAGACAGAGGTGTGAAAGCTGGGTTTTTGTTTTGTTTTTAGCTTAATGCAATCTAAAGGCAACTTTTAAGATATAAATCAAATCCTTGTTTTCATTAGCCATGATTCTTTTCCTTCTAATTGTCACCTTTCCAAGAAACCATCTTTAGTCATCCCCCTACTTAATTCTTACCACTTTGGCCCACTTCTCAGAAATTTCAGAAATGATTCAAAGTCAGCACAGTAGGGAAAAAAAAAATATTTATTTTCTAAAGTCATCACCTTGACAGGCAAAACAAAGCATTTTCTCAATTTCATTCAGAAATACATTAAAAAAAATCCATAGACCAATATGGCCTGCCCAAACGTATATTTAACATGGTAAATATAAGGAATAAATTGTATGAATATAAATATCTATAAAAAAATAAGTACATCAAAATGTAATCCAACCTCTTCCATGAGCCAGTTACATAAAGGAAAATAATTCGACCGCTGTAAATCATCACCAATGTTTACCCTTCAGTGTCTCTCCTAACCAATCCTATACCGCTGTGTCTCCAAAAATCAAGGTAAGGGAATCTCCGGATTCAATTGATCTTTCTTTTCTTACGGAACAGAGCTAGTAGATTACCCTGAAAATGTTATATCTACTATTGACACATTAGACAGACTTCCATGAGGCTAGGGCTTAGTGTGGAGATTTTAGAGGGAGAAGAGTTTGGGGAAGCAATAATTAAAGGTGGGGAAATACTTTGCCAGAGTGCAATATAGGTGAGGTAGACTCATATGCATGAAACTCATCCTGATTTACAGTAGTAACAGTTTCTTTCAGTTTTGCATTTTATGAATTAAAACAACAAAGCCTCTCTCTCTCTCTTTTTTTTTTTTTTTTTAACTCGCGTGTTTGTCCTTAGAGTGTTTTCAATTTGTGCATTCCCTAGAAAAATCTTTGCAGGGACTTTGGAGTTTCTCCCTGAAATGTGCCAGGCGCCTGAGTGAGACACAAACACGCCCTTCGGAACCTCTTCGGGAACTCCGCCCGCAAGTGGAATCTCCTCTCCTCCTCCCCCTGGGAGGAGGCCACCCTAATTTGCAGGTCACTGCATCTCTCTGCCTTCTTTGCATGGCCCGCTGCCACCCCAAAGGAGGACAGAAACGAAAGCAGTTCCCACTGATGGAGGCAAATGAAGACGGGCTGGGGGACTCCTTAACCTTTCCTGGAATGTTTGCACCCAGGGCGCTGGTCCTGTGCTAGTCTGGAACGAGAAGCGGTCTAAGCAGGGAGGATGCATTTGCTCTGATCCCAGCCACGTGGAGAGAGCGCAGAGTCAGGCCCAGGGCTCTTGGGGGATGAGAAGGCTTCGGACAGGCGCCGACAACCTGCCGTCAGTGTGTTCGGTTGTAGGTCACTTCCTTATCTCTGTAGAGCTTGGCTTTCAGCTTGGCGATATGAAAAGATGTTTTGATGCTGTTGCTGATGGCGTCCAACCTATCACAACCAGACAAGAGAAAACAGATGTTATTATTCCTTTTTTTGTTGTTGTTTTACAAAAATCATTCCTAGGCAAAAGACACATCTAAAATTAGAATCTGGCAAAAACAAATCTAAATCTGGATCCTGAACTTTCACCCCCAACCAAAACCACATGTTACTCTGCTAACCTCAAGTGAAAATAAGCTACCTCTCATGCCTAGAATGGCGGTGGGCGGGGCGGTGAGCAGGGAGAAGAAGGGTGATATGGTCATATCTAAAGGGAATTGGGTATTAAATACAATTTTTAAGGTCAACTAGAGATACTCTCTGTTCTTCTTTAGCCCTACCCCAAGCACTATCCCAACCCCTGTGGGATTGTATGGAGAGACTCATTCAGCAGAGGTTTCAAATAGCCAGGAGTGTCTGCTTAAATCACATAAGAAATTGAGGGGGCTTCGTGGGAAAGAAATTCAAAAAGAGGAGGCCTCCAGGCAGGCCCAAAACAATAGTCTACGGCAATTTAAAAAAATTCGTTTTTGCAGGTTTCATGTTTTCTTTTTCTAGGAGAAAGAAAAAGGGAAGGACTGTAACATTGATTTAATAGTTGATGCAACGGAAGCTAATAGAAAAAAGAAAAAAAAATGATTTCCAAGTCAGTCCAGAAACGGTGATTTACGTAATCTTGCGATCTGAAGGCACACTGGTGGCCTGAGGTTATAAATATGGAAACTTCAACAGCACATGGGGAGTGCTGAGGATGGCCCCACATCAGTAATAAACAACTCAGAAGTCATTCATGACCGCCAGGCCTGTGCTCATAATGCTTGGCTCCTAGGACTTCTTGCCACTGGATTTCCAGGAAAAGTTGCCACTGACCATGACAGGGAAACGTAGAATATGGGGCAGATCTGAAAGCAGGATTCCTCCCTGCAGCTTGTGAATTCCCAAATGTTTAGGATTTGGAAGAGTTATCACTATAAAACTGCTCAGAGCAATCCTATGGTATTACTAACCCAGATCCCAGCTCATGATTTAAAAATGAGAAAGCTTTTGGGAATGACATTGGGTCTCCACCAAATGCATTTCCCTATTTAAAAAGTAAATAAATAAACCTGAAAAATGGCCTGTTCTAACCCTCACCAATCCTGCCTAATGACTTTATTTTCCCTTTGGCCATTTGAATAACTGCTACGTTTTGAAGAATTTGATTATACGTGACACTTTAATTAAAAAGAAAAAAAACTCTCCCTGAAAGGATTTTTAATTTCTCAGGGAAAGCTGTAAATATGTTGACTCAGCGAGGCAAAAACTAGATGCGACCAAATGACAAAGGTGTCTCTAGATAGTTTTTGTTTGGAAAAATCTACCTTTAGGATGAGTGGTGTGTGTGCTAAAAATCACCAAAGTGTACAGAGGGCAGCAGTCTGCATTCAAGGCCTTCAGGAAAACATTTGAGAGGGATTCCTTTGCTCTCTTTAATCTAGAGAACTCAAAGATTCCCCTTTTCTTTGTCACTGTCCTCTGGGCCTTTCTCCCATCAAGGCAAGAATGACTAGGAGAGTAGACCATTCATAGGTGACGGGGACCAGCTGTTCTTAGGAGCCTCTTACCTTCTTATTTTCCTTCCCTCCACCAGCTGCTGATGAAGGCACTTCTCTCCAAGCTTGGAACAGTCTTTCCCTTTCTTTTCTTTATTCCAGCCTTTCTCCATGGTGTCTTGGTCCCTGTTAAAATACACATAGGGAGAACATTTCAGCAATAGGAACTTCAGTTGTTCTCAATGCCTCTGTTAATCTCTTTTAAACGAGAAGACAGCATCATAAGAGGAAGATGGTCATAAGGGCATAAAACTGAAGGAAAACAAAGGTGTTTCTACTCACCTGAGTTCTTTTCCTGCTTGGCAAAAATTCCAGCACTTCTTGTCTTTTTGGCTAGCACATTGGCATCTCTTCCTGTGGTCTGTTGCCTTTGTAGGAAAGAAATCCTTTAAGGATCGCTTGGACCTGGAGGGGCTTCCGAGTCCATATGGAACAATGTGCCTATCATGGAAAGAGAGGAACAAAAGTTATGAGCATAACTGATCGCCTCCAAAGGTTGCATTCTTTGGGGCAAGCTCCTAAGGCGCTCACACCACAGGATCTGGCAGCGAAACTCAGAAGAGTCAAATGTTGCTAAGAGGCGGGATCACACGCCCATCAACAGCCCCAAGTGTGTGGACCCCTCCAGGAGAAAATCAGTTTTTCTAAGTCAGTGAAATTCCATGTCAACTGTCAACACAGCAGCCTTGTCTTTCGACCGAAATTATGACATCTCTGCTTTGGTATCTGTTTCATATTTTCTTCCTTTTTCTGACTCTCTACTTAGTTAGCAGGTCTTGGGAGTGGGGGCGGGGGACTTCCATGCCAAACCATGACTCACAAGATTTCGAAAACCAATTTTCAACTCAAGTGAAACATGATAATGCTAAAAGGGCCCCCTGAGGAGGCTGGGGGAGACACACTACTGCGTGCACGGCTCACGCCAGGTTTGCACACCTCCTGTGATTTGGTGATTATCATACGACTGTAGAGGGACTCCTCGCCAGAAGGCTCTCCAGTAATTTCCAGTGTATCCATTGTGATTCTCACCTAAAGAATAAAGTCCTCCCTTTGGAAGTATCACCTTACTAAGTATGAGGCTCGCTGTGGTTTTTGTTTGGTTTGATTTGATTCTGTTTGGATTTCGGTCATCCCTCACCATAACGGGACACCGCAAGCACAATCAATGTATTTTTGTTTAGGATTCCCTCTGATGGGTGAACTGCTTTTCAGGGGGAGATGGGGGAAACTGCTTTCTTCACTCGGGAGGCAGAAGGGAACTCTAAGGACCGTGTTTCTATTGCTGTGTTGAGATAGGCTTTTCCAAAGGGGGGAGTCGGGACACCCAAGTTCTAGGTCTCGCTCTACCATAAATTCATCCTGGCAAGTGACTTCAACATTTCGGGTCTTAGTTTTTCTATAAGTAAGATAAAGACGTTAGACTATAACTCTCTATAATCCTTTCTGCCTCTTAAGTCTACACCCTCCCATGAGAAGCACAGGTTGGACCAAGCCACATATATATGACCTCAGCAACGTTTTCCCTAAACCCAGGCAGATCCCAATGGAGAACATTCTCCCCGGAGGCCCAACACAAAGTTTCTCCCCCGAGACGTGCGGCAGCCTCCTGAGGGGCATTTTCCCCACTGGGGCACTTTCATGTGGTCAGAAATGCTACCTTCAGAGTCCAAACCCAAAAGGAAGGAGAGTCACTGGGCTCCGGTCTCCCGTGAAGCCGGAGGGGAGGAAGCCTAGAGTAACGATGCCCTCTAGAGACTCACTCTGGAGTGTTGACCCAAATGATGTCCAGGTGGCAGAAGTAGACGCATTCTTTATCCATCAGGGAAGAGCAGGAGCAGCGCTTGGCCCGGCGGGGCCTCCAGGGCGCACTGGGAGAGGGCTCCTCCCCTCTGCTCTCGGCTCCTGTGCTGAGCTCGGCGCCCAGGACCGCTGGGGAGAGAAAGAGCAGGTCAGTGGGCGGTGTCTCCCCCAAGGCCCGAAGGCACACCGGTCACAGCGTCGAGGCCACATCTAGCAGAGCAGATAAAAGCAGATGAAGCACCCAGCCGGCCTCCAGCAAGAAACACAGAGCAAAAAGGACTCTATTATTTTCCCTCCTTAACATGACTTCACCTCTATCGCCACTGGCTTATCCACCTTCAGAGAGATTACACAAGTGCAGGGGGAACAACCACCCGAAAAGGGACCTACCAGCCCCTTGAAGCAGCCTTCAAGGAAATGCTTAGAAATACTCCCTGGTAGACATTTGGGTTGGCTTCTGCCTGGAACTTAGCACAACCTACAGTGGCTTAAAATTGGCTGATGACCAAAAACCCGAAACTAAATAAATCATACTGCCTTTTCCTAGACTCAGAGCCACTTCCTCATGCGGGATGACCTTCCGTTGAGGGCAGTACCCACCACTGCACACCTTGTGTGAGGCCGGGAGTAGCCCAGATGAGACACACCTCTTGAACTTAGGCGGAGGTCCAGAGCTTCGCGGAGGTGATTGGAGAGCGAGAAGAGAAATCAGCTCTACAATAAAACCACTGACCTAAGGGAAAACCGAGCAGCAGGTCCGGGGATGCAGGCAGGGTTCCGTGGGTTTTGAATTCTGAATCCCCGGAGCAGGAGGGTGTGCGTGGGATTTGCCGTCTCCCCTTCCCCACGGCAGCGTATGCTTCCTCTTACTGACAAGTTAGCCACGCAGCTCATCTGCCTAATTTTGTACATTTCAAACGATCAGACACATTCCAGGATTTTCATTCCCTTGACATCCTTTCTCTTCAGTCAGGGTCATGAAGAGACAAAAAATGCACTGACCCTAAAAGAGGGGGACGGGCAGATGCACACATACTATATCTAAATCCTCCAGCAGCCAAGATTTACCCTAGCTTCCCTCCCAAGGCAGGTGAATAAAACTGGAAATAGAGCGCACACTGTTCTGAGTGCCAAAAACTTGCCAAAAGAAATCTAAAGTCAACAATGACAATTTTAAAGAAAACATCTGCTTCGCCCTGAAACCGCCTGGGGGTGGTTTTCACCAGACTGTTCTGCAGGTGATTTTACTGCGCTCATACATTGCTTGAATGACTTGAATAAAATTCCTTGGCTTCAAGCTGAAATGTTTAAATATTTCACACATTAACACACTATTAAAGCAGTATTTGAATAAGATATACATTCCTATATGTCCTATTACCTGTATGAACAAACCTACATTCAGCTAAATTATATCTCGCTTTAATTGAGTCATATTTTTAAAAGCCAAGGAAATACACTAGGCAATAATAATAATGTTATTTTAATGCTAGAGGAGCAATGGTCTTCAACAGAGGATTTTTTTTTTTTCCACTAGAAAACTTAAGCACCTTTGAGCAATAATTCCCCTACACTTGATTTCTGAGCGGCAGTTATAAAAAGGAATGGGGGAAAACACAGAGGCAAGAAAAGCATTAGGGTGGAAAAGAAGACGGCAGCATTCAGGGATTTACAAGTCAGCGTGCCTACCTGCTTCTGGAGCTCCTTGGAAAGCCACAAACAGCAGAGCGAAAATCATGCGGAAATAATCCATTCTGGAAAAAAAAAAAAAGGGATCAAAATCCTTCCCCACTGCGAACTAAGCTCGAAGGGGAAAAAAAAAAAAAAAAACCGCAGAAAAAACCAGCTTCGGTTCCTTCCGAGCGCTTCGGGTTCTTCGGATCTCAAAGGGATCCTTCAGCCCGAATGCTCTTTAATGGGGAGAAAAAAGAAGCGTCTGCCAGGACAGAAGGCGTGGGAGCGGTCCGAGGACGCACGCGGTGGCGACCGTGGCGCACGGGGACCCGGGCACCCTGGCGGCGCTGGTCCCAGCGCAGAGGCAGAATCGCGTCTGACCTGGACAGCTCTCGGCCGGCTTTTTATACTGAACCCCTATAGAGCGGGGGTAAACAGCTCCAATTTTATTCCAGCCCCAGACAATGTTATTGTGTCATTAGTCACCACCAGGCAACGTGCAGCCGGAGATAAGGCCGGGCTCTAAAGGAAATCACTGCTAACTTCAGAGGCAGACGCCCGCCGTCTGACAATTCGGGGCAGGGCTAAGAAAAAGAAAATACCCATTGGAGACCTTTGGTAAACCTGCCCGTGCAGCGCTGCCGTCTGCTTCCCCTTTGCAAGCTGCCAGCCCCGGAGTTCAAGCATCAGAAGAGGGACTCCAGAAAAGTCATACCATTGGTATGAAAAGTATGAGCTACAGTTTAAATAGATTGTATTGTTGTGTGCGGGGGAATTTTGGTTTTTTTTTTTTTTTTAATTGTTGTTCGCTTCATTTGCCTTTTATGTCTCTCCGATTTCTTGGTGCTGATCAGTCCAGGGGACGCTCTCCCTCTTCACTTACGCCTCCCCCCGCCCCCGACTCGGGGTCAGATTATTTTGGCAGATGGATGGACGCACTTTGCTCCTTCTTCCAGCCCCCGCCCACCAAGGCTGTTCGGCTCAAGTTCTTTGCGTCCACAGTGGGCAAGATCGGAGAGGGGTTGCAAGAAAAGGAAGTTTAAAAAAAAAAAAAAGGATCCTTTTAGGCACATACCCAGTCCTTTCAGGGTTGTTGATTAGAAGCCCCCATCAGCTTTTTTTTTTTTTTTTTTTTTTTTTTTTT
>NC_041231.1:99536348-99555119 GCF_002837175.3 Physeter macrocephalus
CCGGGGCGCGAACCCGCGTCCCCTGCATCGGCAGGCGGACGCGCAACCACTGCGCCACCAGGGAAGCCCCAGCCTTTCTTTCTGCGCCCAACCTCTTCCCGTCCCCGGATCCCCCACTTGCCGGGTCACCAAAATCTAAAGAAATAGCGAGCGAGGAACACCAGAGGGAGACGAAGAGCTACCGGGGCTGATGTTTGGGGAAAAAGCCACAGCCTTGGCTTCCAAATGCCAGAAGGAAACGCAGCCGCCTGAGGTGGGAGCTTAGGAAGGGGGGAATGGCACGGAAAGCGGGGTTGCCCCTCGGAATATTCCATTTACTCCCTACATCGGACAGCTTTTCTGGGCCTTTGTTTTCCTTTGGCTTTAAGTCGAAGGGGGGTTCTTGTAGAGGGTTAAGTACTGGGAAGGAGGAAATGCCCGCCCTGAATAAGGCAGCGGACGATACCTCGCCTTTAATAGTGTGCTTATGTTTTCAAAGCAATTTCCTGGCTACGCAAGCACGAAATACGCCTTGAGGTCCTCACAGGGCAGTCACTGCGGAGGAAAGAGCATATGCTGCGGTGCGTACAGCAGAACATGAATGGAAGACACCTGGCTTTTTCCATTAGCCTCATTTGTCAAGTGAGAAAGCTGGGGTGCCCAGAATCTCCCTGCTCCACCGAAGTTCTCCGTGTGCTTGAGGCCCCTGAGATAAAGGTAGAGCATCTTCCCTGCACACGAAAAAGATGTGTCTACGTCTAGCCCCTAGGGACACCATCAAATAGATGCTTCTTCCATTTCCTCATCTTGCTTTACCCTAATCCACCCCCCCCCACACACACACACGCACACGCAGGGGTTCAAATGCGGACTTACTTGCAGTTCTCAGGAGGATCCCACAGAATCATTTCCTCCTCCTTCTCTCTGTTTATTCTTCACCCCTAGAATCAAAAGGACAGATTTTATCCCAATACCTAAGCCGTGGACCTGGGCACACTTGGTCCCCCTGGACGTCCCTCGAAGTCACAGCTGGGGGGACCGTAGCAGGAGCAGATCCGTAATGAGGTCTGTCCCCTAAACCAGCCACTGCAGCCAGAGTGGAGGTGGGGGGAGGTAGGGACCCTCCTCCCCCCGACATCCACACCCAGAGAGGCCTCCCCCCAGTCCCCAGCGGTCTCTGCTTGGGCCCTCGGCCCCCACTCTATATCCTTGCTTCAGCCCAGCTCCAGGGGCCGGCGGGGGCACAGCTCCCCCTGGACTCAGTGGCAGCCAGCAGGGAGCCAGCTCTGCTGGCCTCAGCCCTGGCCAGTACGTTCTGACTTCTTCCCATCCGCAGAACACAGGAGAGCAGAAGAGACCTGATGTCACATTCACAGGATCCAAGCTTCCCCCGGGGAGGGAGAGGTGGCCTGGGAAATATGTCTTGGCAGGGGTTCCCCCCCTCCCCGCCCCCAACTCTTTTCTTTTTAAACCTCCTGGAAACTTGAACAAAACACTGGCCACAGTCAGGACCAACCTGCCCTCAGCTCCTCCCCGGAAACTACCGCCCGGCCCCTCCCAGTCCCTCCAGGTCCAGCCTGGGCCACCCTCCAGCAGGGAAGCCCATCTCTCGACGCCACACCCACCTCGGTGAGGTTGCCCCTGCAGGTGCCAGCAGCGCCCAACGATCAGGTGGAGAAGTGAAGCAAAATGAAACTGGCCACAAGCCTTCCCACAGCCCGCCCGCCCTCCTCTCCTGTGTCATCCTGTGAGCTAGGTGAATGACAAATAAATACAAAAAGCGGGCGGCAGTGAGCGATCCGCCCTGACCCGTCACCCCGGGCCTCCTGCTCGAGTCAATGCTCAGGATTTCAGATCCGGGAGGGTCGCAGTGCTCCAAGGCCCATCTTGCCCCCGTGTCTTTGAATCGTGAGTTTCCAGGACGCACCCTCACGTGGGTGTGCATGTGCGCGTTTCCATTTTTCTTTGTGTCTTGGGGCAGTGGTGGTATCTGCCTTCCCTGTCCATCTCTCCACTCCCAGCTCTTGCAGCAGCCTCTTTTCTCCCTAGAGGAGGAAAGGGGGGCCCCTTTCTCTGCAGAGAAGGCAGCCGTCCTACTGCCAGGCAGCTGCCCAACAAAACATTTTGCCAAGAAGCAAGAGCGGGAGGGAGGAAGAACCCCAACAGACCAGTTTTACAAGCTAGATGCTGCCCTGAATCTCCACCTGACGCCTTGCTGGGGAGGGTGGAGGAGAGGAGATGGTTAAAGTTGCTGGACAAAGTAATGAAAGTGGAGATCTCACCTCCGTCACCAACCCCCAGCCCAGCCCTCCAGGACGTAGCGGGGAAAGGCTCTCTGCAGCCACAGTCCGCCTCAGAGAGGGAAGGGAAGGGAGAGAAGAGGTAAAGAAGATGGCCTTTCCCCCCAATAGAACAGTCTTCTGTTGCTGTTCTTGCTTTTAATGTTACACTTGAATGCTGGAAACTATTTGATAAAGCTATTCTTTGTGTGTTTCTTTCTGTATCATCTCTTGCTGTGTATTAATAGATAGCTATAAATAAAACAGCCTGGGCCCCAAATACAGATACTACACAGTAGCAAAGTGTACTGTTTTTAGCACTCCTCAGCTTTGCTCTTTCTCAACTTCTGCGTAAAAAAATTTGCAACTTTGCCCAGCCAATAAATCTGGGGCGAGATGTGACGATGAGCTCAGCAAAAAGAACAGCCTTTAGGTTGCTTGGCGAGAGAGAGTACGCACGAGGCGTAGAGAGCTGGCTTAGTGTGGGCTCGGTGAAGCTGTCCAGGCCACTAGCTCAATCATATATTGTTGACTACTTTACATTCCTACTTTGCATAGCACTCTCGTGAAAGACTGCGTAATACGGACATTACCCCATGACATGTTACACACCTCCAGGAGTCATGGACACACACAGCTTCTCCCTGTGTCCAAAATCGAGTAGCATTTAGCACAGGAAATAGGGTGCTGCTCAGCAGGGAGTCATCCCATGTATCTAAAAGCATAGGACATAAGAGTTCGTCGATGGGTCAATGGATAAAGAAAATGTGGTATATATATATATATGTACACCACATGGAATACTACTCAGCCATAAACGAAAACGTGGATGGACCTAGAGGGTATCGTGCTAAGTGAAATAAGTCAAACAGAAAAGACAATACCGTATGATTTCACTTATATGTGAAATCTAAAAAACCCAAAACAAGCCAACAAAAATAACAAAACAAAAACAGACTTGTGGATGCAGAGTTCAAACTGGTAGTTGCCGGAGGGGAGGGGGGAGGGGGCTGAGTGAAATAGGTGAGGGAGATTAAGAGGTACAAACTTCCAGTCATGAAATAAATAAGCCATGGGGAGGTAATGTACAGCGTAGGGAATATAGGTAATAATAACCTTTGTGATAACTCCGTGTGCTGACAGATTATCACTAGGCTCATCGCTGTGCTCATTTTGTAATGTCTAAAATTATCAAATCACTATGTTGTACACCTGAAGCTAATATAATATTGTAAGTCAATTACACTTCAATAAAAAAGAAAAACATACGTCACATATGCGACTTTGCTCCCCCGACACGTTCATCCGTAAGACGATGACAGGTAGCAGCTGTTTAGCTTAAAAGAATATGTCCAATTCTCTAACCTAGCGTCTCCCAAACCTCAGTCATTCATAAACCTCTTTCACAACTTTTGCCATGTTGCTGTGCCTCCCATATATTTTTACCGAATATTTTTCTTTCAACTGATTTACTTCTTTGACTTGAATAGTTTTAAGGAAACTTTCTATTGCTTCTATCCTAAGCAATAATATATATGGAATCATGGTCTGTATGGTTAAATAATATACATTTTATATGGTTAAATAAGGTACCTGAAATCATGGTTTAATACATGTTAGAATAAACGTCATTATTGTGTGCTCCTTAAGCTATTAGAAATAAAAAGTGTTCTGCCATGTACCGTCACCTGATATACCAACACCAGCATGCTTACCACTCCTGCGGAACACCGTTCCTTCCAATCTGATGTCTTATGTCTTATTATGTTAAGAATTAAGCCCTGGTTTAATTCCACTCTCTGACCTCTACTTTCAAGATAATCTCCAAATATTCTACATCCAAACTCTCATATGGATGCATTCCAAAGAAACAGAAGTTCTGGCATCCAGAATCTAGAAAAACAAGGAGTTCATATCCAAAAAGTTCCTAGTTCATACTTCCCCTTGGTTTATCACTTCAATGTTTTGGTAGTTGCCTTTTATCTTATTTTGATCCTCTATCCCGAATTTAAATATCCTCTCTGAGTGTTTACACACACACACACACACACACACACACACACACACACACACCCCACATGTGAACCTATAGATTGAAATGAGATAGTAGTTGTAATATTTCACACTTCAGGAAGACCAGAAAAATGCGACGGCCAGTAGCTGCCTCCTCATCTTTTTCTCTTTAATTTTAATTCTATGTCATTCATGATATGTTGGAACTGAAGAGATTCTGATGCAGGAGTTAAAAAATAAGACTACTTGGAGGTGAGTGGAATAGGGTCAAGGGATTTCATTAAACCTAATTTATGTAGTCATTCTAGACAAGCTTTCCTTCCACATGTTTGAATGGGATAGTAAAAGGAACTAATTCTGGAAGGCAGGTGCCATATAAATAAGATGGCTACCTTCACGTTTTCTTAAGCAAACTGCACGTGTGTGACATTCAGGGCGGTGACTGCGGTTAAGTCCGCTGTTGTCAGAACCCTCTTCATGACACCATTTCCTTTCAAATTATGCATGTCTTTTTTGCTTTTTAAAAGTTTCCTGTAGAATGGTGGTTATACTGGATGGAGGTGAGGTGGGTGAGGGAAATGGAGGGTGATGTTGGTCAAAGAATACAAACTTACAAGATGACTAAGATCTGGGGATGTAACGTACAGCATGGTGATTATAGTTAGCAATACTGTATTATGTGCTTGAAAGTTGCTCAGAGAGTATATCTCAAATGTTCTCACCACAAAAAAGAATGGTAATTATGTGATGCGTTACCATCAAACGGTAATTATGATGAAGGTGTTAGCTAAAGCTACCGTGGTAATAATTTGCAATATATAAGTGTATCAAATCAACACCCTGTACACCTTAAACTTACATTATATGTCAACTATGTCTCTATAAATCTGAAACAAAAATTTTCTTTCTCACCTCATATATAATGACAAAAAATACGCCAGAGGTGGTCTTAGCTCTTTCTCAGCTTTGGTGTAATAAAACTCCTTTGGTATCCTGCTGAAATGTACAAAGCTACCCTAGGAAAGTAGCAAGAAAATGATTCATTCGAAATTCATTTTTACATTAGAAATCGGAAATCGGAAAGCTTCCAGTATTCAATTTCATGTGCACATATGTTTATTGAGTCCCCACGGGTGCTAAAAGTAGTTCTAGGTACTTTGTGGGTTCCAAGTTCGATGACTTCATATTCATCAGTCAACAGACTGACATAGGATTAATAAAAGCCACCAGGGGAAAAGCAACACCAGGGAGGAAAAAGGACAATCATTGAGCTGGGAAAGCTAAGGTACCTACAAGAAAGCAAGGGATATGATGATACTAGGTACTAAATGATTCAAGAAGTAATCACGGAATGAAAGAGGCTGAACGAATGTTTTAAAGGATAGCAGGAAAGATCTTCAAAGATGCGAGGAGTTAGGAGCTGTGGCAAAGAGGCTAAGAAGGGGCGGAGAACGCCAGCAAGATGGTTTGGTTATTGGATTGACAGTTTCACTGGGACCAGATGGCTGATGAGGATGAAAGAGAAAGAGTGTATAGGTGACATATATGGTTAATATTTCTAATATCTCTGTAATGTGCCGGCATAATGTACAAGGTCTGTAGTTCTCACACTGTGAAACCCTAAGGATGGACATGGGGCACAAAAAGGAAAAGCCACGGAAACCATGAAGAACTCCTTCCTAGTGAATAAGCTGAAATGATTTTGACAGTTCATTGTATGGACTATGTCACCATTAGAAGGTCTGGATTTTATTTGTATTAGAAAATAGTAAATGAGTTAAAATTATTCCCGTATTTTGCAAATCGCCTTTTTGGATTCAGTCATTTGCAGGAGGGGGAAAATCTTCATATGGAGTTTTAGAAACGTTCTCTGACTGCCTACATTTCTTCTTGCCCCCTTCCTTTCATGAGAAAATATCTGATACAAGGATTATTTTTATTACTCTCATCTGCTGCCTACCTACAAGTTATTCAAGTCTCCCTCTTTAAACAATGATTTTGATAAAAGTAAATTTCTCTTCAAATAATATATTTTCCTAAATATGAGTATGCAGTGAAAAAGGTAAAATAATTACTGGTTGTCATTGTAGGAAAAAAAATTTGGGAAAAAGGGGGTTACTTTTTTAAAGGGGCATTTGGCTTCATTGAAAAATGCTAATTTACTTTCACAAGTTCCAGAATATATCTACCGCTAAGGGTTTTGTTAGATTTGGCATTTGCACTTTTTTTAGTTTGTTCTTTTGATGGGAAAAAAAAAAACTTTTTGGACTGGTTACAAGAATAATTTTCCTGTAAATTGATGTCTTTAAATTTTGTTTTTCTGTGAAGCTTAAAAAACACCTGTATACTTTTCGGTCATATTATTTAATATTTATTGATTATTGTCCTTCTGAGTGTAGTTTTTACTAAGGACAGTGAGATAAGTCAAGACATTGAAGGACTTTCTTTTCTACACGTGACTCACAAGAGCAAAGAATGTGGAGTGATGACATTGTGTTTGTTGCTACCTTATTATGTTGATTTTATTTTAGAAAAACATGGGGAAGAGAAAAATGGAATAAAATGAACGCTTATAGGAGGTGTCTGCTTATGGCTGAATTTCAGGCTATGGTAGGACTCCAGGGAAAGCAGTACTGAAGACTCACTTTATTTAATTTTTTGTCGATTTACAATATTATATTAGTTTCAGGTATACAACATAATGATTCAATATTTTTACAGACTATACTTCACTTAAAATTATTATAAAATATTGGCTATATTCCCTGTACTGTACAATATATCCTTATAGCTTATTTATTTAATTTTTTCAAGTATGGTTGATTTCCAATGTTGTGTTAATTTCTGCTGTACGGCAAAGTGATTCAGTTATACGTATATATATATATTCATTTGCATATTCTTTTCCACTATGGTTTAATCACAGGATATTGAATATAGTTCCCTGTGCTATACAGTAGGACCTTGCTGTTTATCCTTTCTCTATATGATAGTTTGCATCTACTAATCCCAATCTCCCAATCCATCCCTTCCCCAGCCTCTCTCTGCCTTGGCAACCACAAGTGTGTTCTCTAAGTCTGTGTGAAGACTCACTTTAAGAGGAGGAGGAGAGGCGGAGGACGAAGATCAGGCATGAAGCCGTGGCCCAGTTCTCAGCCCTCCTTCTTCCTAGGATGTGAGGGAAGCAGGGAAGTATGAGTTAGAGAATCTTGAAACTGATAATGTTCATGTAAAGCACGTTATCTTGCTACAAAGTAGAAAAGATTTGGGGAACTGCAAAGTAGCTTGTTTAAAGACTTTGTTCCAAAGTTGTTTCAAGACCAGTCAGGGAGGGCTAAAGTTTTCTAGATAAAGCCGTTAATAGCATTGTTTCTTTCTGGCTGTTCTCTCTCCCTCAACATCCATTCTATTTTTGTGCATTATCTGGAAGAAACTATCTTTTTGGACTAATGACCAGGTCTCTGCACCAGCAGCCTCCTTTTTCCCAATTCTCTCCCATCCCCCTCCACTTTCCAAGGAGCATTTTGCCACTTTATGGTAACTTGAATCCCACAAAATGGACCACAGAGTACAGGTTCCCAACACACACACAGATTTCCAACCAAGCACCCACCTCCCCTCTTTGAATGATTAACATCTACCATATATATATATGTTGAGATGTGGATTGTTTATTTCCTGCTCTCAAAGGATGACTGGAAAACACCTAGGGCACCTTAATCCTAATACCCTTTTTAGTTTCTTTCAATCAAATGTATACCTACTTTATTCCTTTCACTTAAAGATAAGATGATATGGGTTCAAAACCCTAGCTAAATGATCTAACAAATAAGTAATAGATTCTTAGTAATTTTTCAAGGGCTTTGTTTTCTTCCAAGGAACCCAGAATCTGAAAAGGACAACCACCTTTGGAAGAGCCAGCACCCACTAAGTTAAGAGCAGGAGGAAAAAGAACACATTGAAAACAATAGAATTTAAGGAGGGAAAATGGCCCAGTCTATAATTAAGCCAGAATGCCAAATTATGAGAACACCCAATCCTTAGGAAAGTGAAACTCTTGATAATAACATGGTCCAAATGTAAGTTGTACAACTCATTACGAACTACCATCGACTAATTAAACAACCCCTCACTCAGCAAAGTACTTAGTCTCTCTCTGCTTGCCTTTTCCCAATATAAAATGAGAAAATATCACCTGCTACTTATCTCAAGATGCCTAAATGAAAGTGTTTAGCTGAGGCTCTTTAGTTGAGACAACCATGTCAATTAGACAGGTTTAATTAGCGAGGTATACAGAGATCCCCGTCAATTGCTTTGAAGTCAAGGATCCAGAAAAAAAAAAAAGAGCAAGACATTGTCAAGGGCAGAATGTAAAAAAAGAAGTAAAGAAAAACAGAAGAACGGTTTTATATAAGCTCTATTACTGGATGCTGACTAGGGAAAAACACTTAATATCAGAATCATAAATACTGGCAGAGATCTTTAATTTGAAAAATCAAAAACAAAAACAAAAACCCCTGAGACACAAAGGACAGTGTAAACAGATGTCTGAAAGAGGAAGGATTAGGCAATCAGAATGAAGGCATGGTTTCTAGACTGAGCATATGAGATCTTAATTCTAGCTGAAAATGTAGGACACAAGCTACGCAGGAGCAGTGGAGAAAACATAGTTTGTAAATATCTACAAAAGAAAAAATTATCGGAGGAAAAAAGCCCCTTTCACTTTAATGGACTATAGTTGTTTCTTTATATGAGATGAAATTTGTTATAGAAGTTTTCCATTGGGCTGTATAGATGTTAAACCAGTCATACATAAAGCAAAGCACTAAATGCCTTAAGAGAGAAGATAGAGAATGAAAACTTTTGATTTTCTCATTTATGACAATATGTTAAAAAATAGTCAGATATGATTAAAAGCAATAGTGTATGTAAAATGTTATTGTGGAGTATGAAATTATTAATAATGAAAATATGCTGTTAATAAGACCAAGTTATTATAGACTATAAAGAAAGAAATGTTCTCTCCTGGTCATTATTTTTATATTATTATAAGTCCAAGCAACACAGAAAGCAGAGCTGGTGCTACTCGTCTTCACTGAGAACATAGGTTTTAAAGACCCTTTTATTGTTCTGCTTGAGTATTTTTGCAAGTTTCAGCTCACTCCAGAACCTAGTTTTTCTTTTATTTTATTGCAGAACTATTTTTTCACAGATAGATTAAAGCCATCTTTACATCTGTACTTGGTTATATTCCTCTCCTTACATTTTTAATGTGGGTTTTTTACAAGCAACTCCACTAAGACTTCTTCCTGGTTTATTATATAAATTTCTATCTCTCTTTTTCCTTCTTTATCAAAACGGTTTCTGATTGGATTTCTCATAGCTATACTTTATTGAGTCATATTTTTAGCTCTCTCATTCTTCTTGAACAGTTTTCCTTTTAACAATCTTGGAGGCTGATACCTAGTTTTTACTGTAAGTTTTGAAATGGACTTTCCGGAAATCTATGGTGTCTGTCTGCCTTCATTCGAGATTTGCCTTCTTTCACTGTTGAAAGGAATAGTAGGTTGCAGTTTCATTTAAGGTTCTTAGCATTTTTGTTTCACCAGTCAGATTTTCCTATTCAGTTCAAATTTTCCTAATGGCATCTTTCTGAGAAATGACATTGCCGAGCAAGAGTGTGTAAAATGAGAGCTAAGAGGGAATCTGTTCTCAGACTCCCTGACTTAGCAAAATGTATCCTACACCAGCCCTACATTGCCCTCTCTCTGGTTCCTGATCCCATCCTTCCAGTTGCCCGTGTGTGTAAGTAAGTGTTCATTTTAGCTCCTGTCTTGGTTTACAGGCTCCTATGTCCTCCATCCCAACACTTCATCTTCTAGTTCCCAGCTCAAACTAACCTCCAACTCCAAACTCTAACGGACGTCTCCCTCAAACTGACTACCGACACTGAGCTTCTCTGGGTAGCTTCAGGAGTGGACATATCTGCCCATCCCATCTCCATTTCTAGGGACGAACTTTCTAGGATGTGCCTCCTCTCTTTGTCTCTGGTACAGTGTGCTGTAATTTTCAAAAAGCACTGAGCTTGAATTGATAATAGAATTTGCACTGTTGAGTTAAAAACAAAAAACAAAAAACAATTCCTGTCTCTTCAGATCTTTAAGGTAGGGGGAGAAACAGCCGGACAAGTAAACAGATACATAAAAATTGACAAGTTCAGCCAAGGGCTATACAAGCAAAAACTCTGATGGTTTTATGACACTAAATTGGGAGTTTAGCCGCAAACACTGCCAGAGAAAGGGGGAAAAAATAAAAACGTAAACATTCAGGTAGAAAGGCAGTATTCTTTCAAAAAGCAAGCCAAGTGTTTAACTTTATAAAGGACTCAAGTATTCAAGTTAGCTTTTCCAAGAGAATTTTAAATATAGAACTTGAAGGAAAAGTAAATATGTGGTGTGAGTGACATATATAAAAGGCCTACGTGGCCATGACTAGTCTCAGAAGGGAGAGTGGCCAGGCATCAGGGATTAAAGACCCTCGGGGACCCCCAGGAGCTGCCCCAGCAATGCTGTTGCAAGGACGAAGACCGGCGGATCACAGCCCCTTCTCGACCTGACACAATTCAAGAAAAGGAGAGGGAATGGCCAGCTACCCAGTGGCCTGAGAAAAGCAGAGATCCCCGAGGATTGATGTCGTTTGCTGAATTTTAAGTCAGAGAAAATATTCAGTGAGTTTACCTTGGTAATTATTGTAAATAATAATGATTGCCAACCAACTTTGTGAGCTGTAAGCTGTCAAGGCTAACTGGACCAACAATGAGTATTTGGGAGGATAATTGGGGTTTTCTCCTTCTCCTCCTAGATAACTTCTAACCAATTTTCAGTGGTGAGAAAAGAGGAGATAGAATATAAATCAGTTAATTTTCTAACCCATTAAGTGTTGTAGTAAAAAAAAAAATCATGCAGAGGAAATTAGACTAACAGGCAGCACTATAATAAAGGGATAATCTGAATTGTAATGCGTAACTAAGTCCCAGGCCCTCATTCCTTATCGTTCCAGATGATCAAGAATCCAAGAATAATAATAAGAATCACGTGTCAGGCCTCTGAATGCTGCCTTGATGGCAAAGGGGCCATGGAGCAGTGGGAAGCACACGAAGCCTGGGGCTGCAGTGAATTCCAGCTCTACCGCCTCCCAGATTCCATTTTCTCCTCCGGAAAAGGCAGGTGGCAGCCCCAAACTGCAAGCCCTTGGCATCTATCACATTACTGTCTTCTGAGGCCTTCAACATCTTAGGCTGATCCAACTCCATGTCTTTCACAGACATCTCTTCCTCTGCCAGGAATTTCCTGAGGTCCTGCCCTCGGCTCTTTCCTTTTCTCACCCAGCAGATGCCTTCTAGGTAATTCCATCCATTTTTTTGGTCTTCAGTACCTCTATAAACGGACTACTCCTAAATTTGTTTCTTACTAAGTATGTAACCTTGGGCGAACTACTTATCCTTTTCTTGTTTCCATTTCCTCATCTGTAGAATGTGGAAAGAGTAGTACTTACATCACCATGTTTTTGTTAAGTACTAAACGAGTTGCATATATGTAAAGCATGTAGAATGGTACCTGGCATATAGTTAGTGCTCAAGGAATGTTAGCTATTGTTTTATCACCTTCCTCCTAGCTAACTGCCTGAGCCAGAAAGGCACAAGTCATCTTTGACGCCTGTGTCTCTCTCGCCCACTCCTTCCCAGTTTCATCCATTCTGTCTGCTGGTAGCATTTGCCACTCCTTCTTTGCTCAACAACCTCGTGACTGGTCCCCTGCCTCCAGTCTCACTTTCTTCATAATGCATTCACCGCATTGCAGGACAATGAACCGAGATCAGTTTATTTTATAACTTACCAGAAGTGCCAATAAAAAGTTTCACGGGGAGAAAATTAGGCTAACAGCCAGCATCATAATCAGGAGATCATATGAATCAACATGTATCGCAAGGTCCCTGTCCCTCGTCACTTATCATTCCAGATAATCAAAAATCAAACAAACAAAAATAATCATATACCTTTATTCAAAATGCTGAGATTTATTTTTATAAAATGCAAAACCAATCCTATTTATCCTCTACTTTAATCCTTTGCTGCTTTCCCCCAGTCATCAAGATGAATCTGAACTCTTTAAAATGGCCTTGCCTCCCAGCCTTACATATTTGAGCAGTGTCCTTGAACTTGTCAAGCCCTCTCTTGCTTCTAGCAGCTTCCTTGTGCTTCTCTCCTCTCCCTGCAATGAAGCTGTCTCTACAGTTCTGCACCAGTGTTTCAAGACTTACGGTGGAAGTAAGGGAAGTCTTCCTGAAATCCCTTAGGGAAGACTTCCTAAAACCCTCCACATACATATTTACCAAGCCTGCTCTGACTGCCTGTACTAAGGCTTGGCGTCCTTTGGCTAAGATTAAGTGGCACTGCCCCTCCTAAGCACTTCTGCATAATAACTCCTTACAGACGTCTTGCATAATACTTATTACACCCGATTATAATCACCAGTTGTTCTCCTGCCTCACCTTCTAGACTGTAAATTCTTGGCGTAAAGGAATGTACTTTATTCACCTTTGTTTCCCAGCCTTCGCCTAGTAACTCACATTTAGAAGGTACTTGGGAAAATAGAGTTTTAAGCACAAGTTGAATTCATGATGCACATAAAGTCCCTAACACAATGCCTGCACATCACGGGGTTCCCTTCTCTTCCCCCTGTTAGAGCGTGCCAGCTGGATAAAAATTTTCCCTCCGAGAAATTGTTCTGAAAATATCAACATCTTTGTGTAAGTAACAAAACTCTTTGTGTGCTAGGATTCTTCTTTCTCATTTGTATGCACAAATAGGTGCACGCGCGTGCGCACACAAACGCACACGCACTGAACACACAAGCCAAACCCCTCTCACTCCAAGTCCTCCCTTTTCACCCTAACCAGCTAATTAAGAAGGAAGATTTGAATGCGAGGCCTCTGCCTTTTAAATGCCCCCTATAAAATTTTCCAAAAGTAGCGTTTGTTTAGCCCACCTGAAGGTGTATGCCCTGGATCTTCTTATGAAGAAGGTGGGGGGAAGTTTATATTTTTATGATGAGTTATCATCTTCATGGTCAAGTCCAAAGGTGGGGGGAAAGTGAATTTTGGTTACAGTAGAGAAGAAAAACACTAACCGCACATCTGCTGCGTCAAGTGAAAGATGTCTATTTTAATCAGGATTTTATAACAAAAGAAATATGTGTAACCAGGCCAAGTCTCTCTCTTCAAGAATTCACGCCCAAACTCCTTCCCTCTCCTGCCTCTTGAGTGAGAAGTGGCTTCAGGGCCAAAAATGACTCATCAGGACAGTACTTTCTGTTTGCCCCTGTGACTCTTAAAGAAGCTTGTGTGCAAAGAAAGGAAGGGGGTGCCAGCAGCAAGCAGTCAAGTGAGGGGTCCTGGAGCCTAGTGGCCCATGTATGAGTAAGAGCCCTGGGAGGTGCTCTTGGGATAGAAGTTTGTGGAGGTTGCATGGAATCTTGGCATATCACTAAACATTTAGGTCTGGAAGGACATCGACTAGTAACTTACGTAGTTCACATCATGGGTCTTTGAGGATATATATAACAGCAGCCGAAGAAAAACTTCCAAAAGTTTTGCAGTAGTCAGGACCCAGTCCTCCTACCAAAGAACCAGAATTATTCCCTAAACTCAAGGTAAACAGAAGCATTATTGAGAATGGGGTTAGAAAACCTGGGTGGAATCCCAGATCTGACACTCGCTGGCTCTTTTCTTGGACAGTTAGCCTTTCTGAAGCTCAGTTTCCACGTGGACCAAGGGGAGACCTCGCTAGCTATGATGAGAGTCAATGAGATGAAGACTGCAAAACCCTCCCACACAGTGCCTGGCCCAAAGTAGGTGTGCAGATGATTTTAGTTCATCCTGGAAATATTTATGTAGCATCTGTTATGGACCAGGCCGTGTTCTAGATGCTGGCAATGCAGTGGTGAACCACACAGTTCCTGAACTCATGTCCTTAAATTCCAACTAGGGGAGACACACAAGAAATTAGAATTTGGGCTGAAACGAAATCAACATTTTGAAAATAAACTGCCACTTTTCCATCAGAAACCTATCTTCGTTTACTGGGGACTTGCCATGATTTATTAAATATGTCCGATGGATTTCAATTCCATCACAGGGCGCTGTTCTAATGTGCAACCAATTGAAACGTGCAGTTAGTCACTTTCCATTGCACTCCCTGCCAAATTTAAGAATTTAGAAGTTCTTAAGTTGCTACTTACCTCACAGTCCTTCAAATTTTAGTCTTTATATCTAAATATATCTGAACCTATTAGCATCAGTTGCATCTCAAACTCCAGTCTTAGGTGGTTTAATACATCTTGCAGGGTGTGGTGTACTTCTTCACAATTCACTAGTCAAAAGACAATTCGTTTAAGCACAATGAAAATGCACCAATACCTGCTTCTGAGAGCAAAGGGTTGTTTTTTCTTTTTATTTTTTTTAAATAACGGTGAAGACCAAGTGTAGGTAAGAGATGAGATTTCATCCAGGTGCAGTGGAAGCCAAATACAGCACAAGCATAAGAAAAAACTCTGCTCCTTCAGTCCCCAACCCCAACTCACCCAGCGGTATTTCTTAACCACAACTGTTCTTTTATTGTATGACCACTTCACACTTCCTGTTAAAGTTGACGGCTCTTTTTGGTTCCACTTTCTACATTAGAAGACTTTCTTCATAGCTCCAGTTCTCCAGTATCCTTGAGAGAAAGGGCACTTACTGAAATTCAAGGATAACACAAGAAACTCACTTGAACCCTGAATCCACTAAGTCTTTCCAATGTCTGATGAATTGGGGTGCTAACTCAGCACCCTGAAATTTGCAGATCCCTGAGCTATTGTCAGAACCAGGAGCTCTGCAGGTAAAGCCATAACTTTAAAACATATGGTCCTGCCTACCATTCTAGTTACGTCTCTCACCAGTGTCTCAACACATCCCTTTAAAAGAAAAAAAAATATATCGCTAAATTTCACGTTGTCCTAATCTACCTTTATTGTAATAGCCCTCAAGCATATGTGAATCATGTAGAGGATTCACAGTATGCATATATTGATGTATGCTATTAAAATAAAGCCACTTTTGAGTTCTGAGAGAAGCACTGTGGGTTTCTTCCCTTGCGTTTCCTCCCACCTCTGAGAAAACACAAGATCCAGAAATTCTGTTTTCTACCCCAGCCATAATAACCTACCTGTAGTTCCACAAGTCATGCACTGTCATCTCATGAACTTTGCACAGGCCTGAAAGGCACCTCCACCTCTCTCTGTATTTGCCTAAGCCCTGCTTTTCTCTTAGGATTTGGCTTGGACATCACCTTCTCTGGGGAGGCTTCATCTGATCAGCCCAGCAACAGGCAAGGCGTCCCTCCTCTGTGCTCTCTGTGCTGAACACCATGTGTTCCCATCTTAGCACTTATAACACTGTAGTCAAGCTGCAGTTTATTTGTCAGTGTTCATCACTGGACTGGAAAATCCTTGGGAAGATGAGCTGTGTCTTTTGTGCCTGGATCCCCACTAAATAAATGAGAGCAATTCAAGGGCCTATCATAATAACTGGGTCAGCACCACTCCCATGACATTATTCTCTACAGCTCTCCTCTACCTCCTTTGCCCATCGGGCAAAGCTCCCTCGGGCCACCCCTGACATTTAATTTAGAGCTTTCACAGTATCTTCTCCACTTGCTTTTGCTTTCAAGGCTATCTTTGCTACACAGTCCCCAAAGAGTACAACTCAATAATTATTAGCTCTCTTTTCTGCCTTGATGTTTGTTCTGAATTATTTTGCATATATTAGAATGCAGGAGGCAGTGACATGATGAATTTTCCCTGACCCCAGCGCTTCCTCTGGTCTCCTATTTCCCTAACCAAGGCCCAAATTCCAGCTTCTCCTCATCATCACCTCCCCACGGTCCCATATGTGAAAGAGTGAGCTAAAACGATGGTCCTAATGTCTGCCTCCTCTTCAAATATGAGTCAATTCTCTAGGAAAAAATTATGTCAAGCAGTGACCAGTCTCTGAGTCATTGGAAAAGTGTGGAAAGTGTTCCCTCAACTTTACATCCATCTCAATTACAGTTTTCTGTTCCCCATTCATGTATGTCCCTATTTCTTCAACTTAATTTCTTAATTTCTTCAACTCTCACCTAGCTTAGTCATTTAGAATGTTAAAAAAAAATAGTTGCTACCATGGGGATAGACAACAAATATAACTAAGGCATAATTGTCATCTGGAGGGATATTAAATGAGAATCGTGGTGTATTCGTTTACCAGGGCTGCCATAAACAAGTACTGCAGATTGGATGGCTTAAACAACGTAGGTTTATTGTCTTGCAGTTCTAGAGTCTGGACGTCCGAGGCCAAGAACATCTGCTGGGTTGTTTAAGGAGAGGCCTCTCTCCTTAGCTTACTGATGGCTGCCTTCTCACTGTGTCCTCACATGGCCACTCTCTGTGTGTGCACATGTCTGATGTCTCTCTCTGTGTCCTGATCTCCTCTCCTTATAAGGACATGAGTCACTGGATTAGGACTCACCTTAACAATCTCATTTTACCTTAAAAGCTCTTTAAAAGCCCTATCTCCAAATACAGTCACATTCTGACTAATGGGGAGTCATAGGGCTTCAACATATGAATTTGGAGGGGACACAATTCAGCCTTTAACAGGTAGATTCTTGTTTTCATTCATGCAACAAACTCAGAAATTATTACACGTCAGCTCAGGCACCTAGCTTGGCATTGGACAAGGTCTAGTACAAAGCTTCTTATAACCCAGGCAGACCTAACATCAAGACCTCCCATTTCTGTTGGCATTTCGGCAGCTTCCTCCAAAGCTCCGTCCTCCTTGGAGCCTGCTGCAATACTCCATCCATGCTCATCTCCAGCTCTGCATTCCTATCACCTTCATCATGAGGCTAAGTGGTACAACCCTTTATTCCCTCCTTGTTCCCTCGGTGATAGACTTTTCTCTTCCAATAAATGAAATCGCAGTGGAGCACAGTTGAGAATATGGCTCACAAAGGAAATCTCCAATTAGGAAATCAAGTGCTCTATGATATTAAATTCTACTAAAAAGATGTCATTATTCATATTATGAAACAGGTGGGCAGAGAAGACGGCCTCAGTCACATTTTACTTTCTTCATCTCCTCCTACTCCCAACTCATCTTCCCTCCACTTCTCTCATTGTCCATGTCTGAGGCCGCTGACACGCCACGCCCTATATCTAGGACCTCCTCTCTTTAGTCATCTCCCTTCCAACCTGCCCACTGAATTTAAACAAGAAACACAAATAATATCCCCAGAAATGCTAATGATTATAAGATGATAGGACTGTCTTCTTCACAGTTATATGGTTACTCTAAAGATAATTGTGCACATTGACCCTTTATAATCAGCCAGAAATAAGAGAGCACCTGTAAATATACCTCCCACAACCACACCCACTTTGAATTATGCCCTAGGTTAAACCTAAACACTTCTGGGGATGTGGGAAAGCAAAACATCATCAGGTGGGTGATTGAAACTTTTGTGTGTCTACTTCTAAAGCATGAATCCTTTTTGTTCCCTTTTTCGGGAACAACTGTATAACAGTTGCTCCGTCCTTTAGTCCAAAAGGAGAGCCATTTCTGAAAGATTTTTCCCTCAACAATGGGGTAAGTTCCATTCTGCTAGGAAGACAGATCCATACCTTGCTCCACCCTGACTCAGAACTAAGCCCAGATTTCACATAGTCCCAGAATATTCCCACGCAAGCACCCAGCCTGTCCCAGCTATCTTGAGCCAATGCTGGATTTTCCACCTTTTACTGGTGCACCTCGAACCCTCTCTCATCTGTGCTTTTTCCTTTAATAAACATATAATCCTACAAACCTCTCAGATAGCCTCATCCACCAGAGGGCAGACAGCAGAAGCAAGAAGAACTACAATCCTGCAGCCTGTGGAACGAAAACCACAGTCACAGAAAGATAGACAAAATGAAAAGGCAGAGGACTATATACCAGATGAAGGAAAAGATAAAACGATGCAAGAAATGTTTAACAAAGACCTAGAAGAATTAAAGAACAAACAAACAGAGATGGACAATACAATAGCTGAAATTAAAACTACACTACAAGGAATCAATAGCAGAATAACTGAGGCAGAAGAAAGGATAAGTGACCTAGAAGACAGAATGATGGAATTCACTGCTGCAGAACAGAATAAAGACAAAAGAATGAAAAGAAATGAAGACAGCCTAATAGACCTCTGGGACCATATTAAACACAACAACATTCGCATTATAGGGGTCCCAGAAGGAGAAGAGAGAGAGAAAGGACCAGAGGAAATATTTGAAGAGATTTTAATCGAAAACTTCCCTAACATGGGAAAGGAAATAGCCACCCAAGTCCAGGAAGTGCAAAGAGTCCCATACAGAATAAACGCAAGGAGAGA
>NC_041231.1:99555275-99555662 GCF_002837175.3 Physeter macrocephalus
CTAAGAGAATTCAGCGCCACCAAACCAGCTCTACAACAAATGCTAAAGGAACTTCTCTAAGTGGGAAACACAAGAGAAGAAAAGGACCTACGAAAACAAGCCCAGAACAATTAAGAAAATGGTCATAGGAACATACATATCGATAATTACCTTAAACGTGAATGGATTAAATGCCCCAACCAAAAGACTTGCTGAATGGATACAAAAACAAGATCCATCTATATGCGGTCTACAAGAGACCCACTTCAGACGTAGCAACACATACAGACTGAAAGTGAGGGGATGGAAAAAGATATTACATACAAATGGAAATCAAAAGAAAGCTGGAGTAGCAATACTCATATCAGATAAAATAGACTTTAAAATAAAGAATGTTACAAGAGACAA
>NC_041231.1:99555936-99558023 GCF_002837175.3 Physeter macrocephalus
AAGCTTTAAATGACACAATAGACCAGATAGATTTAATTGATATTTATAGGACATTCCATCCAAAAACAGCAGATTACACTTTCTTCTCAAGTGCACATGGAACATTCTCCAGGATAGATCACATTTTGGGTCACAAATCAAGCCTCGGTAAATTTAAGAAAACTGAAATCATATCAAGCATCTCTTCCGACCGCAACACTCTGAGATTAGAAATCAATTACAGGGAAGAAAATGTAAAAACCCACAAACACTTGGAAGCTAAACAATATGTTACTAAATAACCAAGAGATTACTGAAGAAATCAAAGAGGAAATAAAAAAATACCTAGAGACAAATGACAATGAAAACACGACAATCCAAAACCTATGGGATGCAGCAAAAACAGTTCTAAGAGCGAAGTTTATAGCAATACAAGCCTAACTCAAGAAACAAGAAAAATCTCAAATAAACAATCTAACCTTATGCCTAAAGGAACTAGAGAAAGAAGAACAAACAAAACCCAAAGTTAGCAGAGGGAAAAAAATCATAAAGATCAGAGCAGAAATAAATGAAATAGAAACAAAGAAAACAATAGCAAAGATCAATATAACTAAAAGCTGGTTCTTTGAGAAGACAAACAAAAGTGATAAACCTTTAGCTAGACTTATGAATTAAAAGAGAGAGAGGACTCAAACCACTAAAATTAGAATTGAAAAAGGAGAAGTTACAGTGGACTCCGCAAAATACAAATCATCATAAGAGACTACTACAAGCAACTCTATGCCAATAAAATGGACAACCTGGAAGAAATGGACAAATTCTCAGAAAGCTGTAACCTTCCAAGACTGAACCAGGAAGAAATAGAAAATATGAGCAGACCAATCACAAGTAATGAAATTGAAACTGTGATTAAAAATCTTCCAACAGGGCTTCCCTGGTGGTGCAGTTTTTGAGGGTCCGCCTGCCGATGCAGGGGACACGGGTTGGTGCCCCAGTCCGGGAAGATCCCGCATGCCACGGAGCGGCTGGGCCCGTGAGCCATGGCCACTGAGCCTGTGCATCCAGAGCCTGTGCTCCACAATGGGAGAGGCCACAACAGTGAGAGGCCCGTGTACCGCAAAAAAAAAAAAAAAAAAAAAATCTTCCAATAAACATAAGTCCAGGACCAGATGACTTCACAAGTGAATTCTATCAAACATTGAGAGAAGAGCTAACACCCATACTTCTCAAACTCTTCCAAAAAATTGCAGAGGAAGGAACACTCCCAAACTCATTCTATGAGGCCACCATCACCCTGATACCAAAACCAGACAATGATACTACAAAAAAAGAAAATTACAGACTAGTAACACTGACGAATATAAATGCAAAAATCCTTAACAAAATACTAGCAAACAGAATCCAACAACACATTAAAAGGATCATACACCAAGATCAAGTGGGATTTATCCCATGGATGCAAGGATTCTTCAATATACGCTAATCAATCAATGTGATACACCACATTAACAAATTAACAAATTGAAGAATATTACACCATATTAACAAATTGAAGAATAATATCCATATGATCATCTCATTAGATGTAGAAACAGCTTCTGACAAAAATCAACACCCATTTATGATAAAAAAACTCTCCAGAAAGTGGGCATAGAGGGAACCTACCTCAACATAATAAAGGTCATATATGACAAACCCACAGCAAACATCATTCTCAATGGTGAAAAACTGAAAGCATTTCCTCTAAGATCAGGAACAAGACAAGGATATCCACTCTCACCACTAGTATTCAACATAGTTTTGGAAGTCCTAGCCACGGCAATCAGAGAAGAAAAAGAAATAAAAGGAATACAAATTGGAAAAGAAGAAGTAAAACTGTCACTGCTTGCAGATGAAATGGTACTATACATAGAGAATCCTAAAGATGCCACCAGATAACTACTAGAGTTAATCAACGAATCTGGTAAAGTTGCAGGATAAAAAATTAATGCACAGAAATCTCTTGCATTCCTATACACTAACAATGAAAGATCAGAAAGAGAAATTAAGGAAACAATCCCATTTACCATTACAACAAAAAGAATAAAATACCTAGGAATAAACCTACC
>NC_041231.1:99558071-99560750 GCF_002837175.3 Physeter macrocephalus
TGCAATCCCTATCAAATTACCAATGGCATTTTTTACAGAACTAGAACAAAAAATCTTAAAATTTGTATGGAGACACAAAAGACTCCGAATAGCCAAAGCAGTCTGGAGGGAAAAAAATGGAGCTGGAGGAATCAGACTCCTTGACTTCAGACTATACTACAAAGCTACAGTAATCAAGACAATATGGTACTGGCACAAAAACAGAAATATAGATCTATGGAACAGGATAGAAAGCCCAGAGATAAACCCACGCACCTACGGTCAATTAATCTATGACAAAGGAGACAAGGATATACAATGGAGAAGAGACAGTCTCTTCAATAAGTGGTGCTGGGAAAACTGGACAGCTACATGTAAAAGAATGAAATTAGAACACTCCCTAACACCATACACAAAAATAAAGCCAAAATGGGACTAGAGACCTATATGTAAGACCGGACACTATAAAACTCTTAGAGGAAAACATAGGAAGAAACTCTGACATAAATCACAGCCAGATCATTTTTGATCCACCTCCTAGAGTAATGGAAATAAAAACAAAAATAAACATACAAAAATAAATAAATATATAATCCTAAATCCATCCTCCTTACTGCTTCATTCTCTTGAAAAGCATTCATTCAGATGACTAAGCCATAGGGTTTTCCCCCAGATATTTGTGCATGAAGTCATCCTTAAAGCCCTGATAAGCCATCAGGTGGACCTGAGAGAGCTGAAACAAAACTTTGTGGAGGCATTTCCACAATTCATAACAAAGTTTCAGTTGTAATCCTGGGGCTGTCAGTTCCATCCTGTTGGTTCTGTTGATGCCCTGGGTCTTTACCCTCAATTCTCAGAATTTCTCATCCTCAGGGTCGCTATGGGACAAATTTCTGGTGGCCCACCCTTATCTCTGCTCTTCATTCCATGCAGAGCAGCCTGACTGTTCTCCAGCACATCCTCCCCTCTGACCCTCACTGCACCCTGTTCTGATAGCCAAGAAACTTTCAGAAATTTGGAAACTTTGCCTCAAATACATACTCCTCTGTCTCATCCTAGCCGAAACTTGGATCTCCTCCAATGACATAATTCCCCTTGGCATTCTCAAGGTGAGTGTACTCATTCCCCAAACACCTTTTGCCCAGGACCTTAGAGCCTGGGCCATTGTTTGCGGCTCCCTGTGAACTTTCAGCCTTTCTCCAATAATACCTCTTCCCCTCCTTGTCAGTTTCACATACCTACCTAACTCCTCATACCCATTCATTCTCAGCCGTCTTCCTCATTGTTTGGAAGCCTCACTACCATCATTAAATTGAAAATAAAGCCCCTGCGACCCACTTGGGACATGCATGCTGCAGAGGGTTGCCCATGTGAGTAGCCACACTACAGTGATTCAGGACTTAGGACTTTGCAGTGTATATGCTTGTATCTTTGGTTTGCTGATCATTTAGAGAGCAGACTTTGCTTGCTCTATCTAGGTTTTCCCAATGCGTGAAACACAGACCCACTGGTTGACAATCAATCACGTGGTTTTCTTATCACATCTCCCTTTATTACAGTACAGTTTTAATATACTTTAATATACCTCAGTTTTAGATGCTTGAAGATAGCCACTTCTCTCTTTGAGGTGTTTCCCAAAAGTTGATTTCAAAAACTGTTCTACTGATAAACTTCAATAAATCCAGAATACTCCATAATCTATTAATAATTCAGGAATAAACGGACATTTAATTCACTTCCAATATTTCACATAAATATCATTGAGTAGTTGTCCTAGAGCATAACTCTGTATTACGTCTCTGGTTGTCGTCTTGGAAGAAATTTCTAGAAGTAAAACATGGGGTCAAAGTCTTTGTTTATAGCTTTTGACACGTATTGACAAGAGTGCTCTCAAGAGTGTTGTAAAAATGTACACTCCACCAGCACTATTCGAGTGTCTCACCACACCCTTTTTTTCTATATAACCTTTTAAACAAATCTTTGCAGAGCAACCAGCCCAGATTGGAGTAGAAAACTCTAGGATTCTGGGAGGGTAGTTTAAGTCCAGGAGAGGATTTGCTACCATGCCTTGAAAGTATAAAGAGTTTGAAAAAACCTTGACAATATGATAAAGGCAATTAGTGCCATAAAAAAATAAAAGCAATCAGAAATTCCAGGGGATCAGGGGGCAAAAACTGTAAAAGACATATAATCATAAAACATTGCCTGGTTTTGCAGGGAATGACATTTACATGGTCATAACAATGTAATGATTTAACTTTAAAAAGTGATATAATTCCATGGGTAGGAGAGGAGAGGAAAGTGTATTGTAAGAGAGCTGAAATTGTATTTGTTACTGTAGCGATCAATAACTGAGGTATAAAAATGATAAAAATAGGGAAAGCAATGTAACCTTATTACTCAGAGATACGAACATTAATATGAGAAGAAACAAAGAGTTAAGTACTTGCCTTCAAAGAGTGGGACTTGGAGTAAGGACGAGAAGAAAAGAGGCCTATTGATTTTCATTATGAGACCCTTTTAACCAGGAACACGTTTACTTTGATAAAATATATTTTAACAGTATTCTAAAATGTTGAGATTATTGGAAGTCTTTACCAATTTTAAAAGTTTTTATTACTTTGAATTAGTTTTTTTTTTTTTTTTGCGTTACGCGGGCCTCTCACTGTTGTGGCCTCTCCTGTTGCGGAGCACAGGCTC
>NC_041231.1:99560971-99588471 GCF_002837175.3 Physeter macrocephalus
ACCTGTGTCCCCTGCATCGGCAGGCGGACTCTCAACCACTGCGCCACCAGGGAAGCCCTGAATTAGTATTTTTATAAGTATCAGAATTTCATATTTATTTTGTAACTTGTCTGCTCATGTACTTATTTATCAAGAGATGTTACTGGTTTTCTTATTGATTTGTAAGAACTTTTTATATATTTGTCTACCATGTTTGCTAGGAAATATTTTACCTAGCTTGTTGTTTGTTTTGTATTATGTTTCTGGTGTTGGACAAAATTCACCAAGTATATTAATATTTACCTTTTTGTATAGAAATTTCCAAATTAACTTGTATTTTCTTTATTTCTAAAGGTTTGATGCTTTACTTCAAGCACTTAATTTATCTTGATATCTTATGCTTGGTTTTTTTTAATAGAACTACTATGTGCCAGGCACTATTATAAGCTCTTCTTAAACATTGATTCAATTAATGGTATATGAGAGAGAGGAAGCACTTAATTGTTTCTCCCCAAAGAGCTAATTTTCCTATGGTATTTACCACAAACACCATTCCTTCTCCATAGGTTTGGGATATATTTCTGACTACTTTGTTTCAGATCTATTTTTCAATTTTTTCAGTAAAATCACACTATTTTACTTAATGCTACTTTATAACATAGTTTATAGATGATAGAGCAATTTCTGCCCATCACTTTAATTTTTAAAAAAATTCTTAGCCAATTTACCCACTTATTCTCTAGCTGATCTTTTGACATTTTAAATGTCAAAATAAATTCCATTGTAAGTGTGACCAGAACTTTGTTAAACTGACAAATTAATTAAGAAGTATTTACTCTTTACAGTGCTATTTTGTGTCGATAAAGTTATATCTTTCTAATTATTTAAATCTTATTTTAAAACTCTAAGCTGCTAAAATTTTGAGTTGCTAGTGAACTCACATTAACTCTAGGAATATTTCAGTTGGTGCTCATAAGATTTCTACCATTATATTTATGCCCTCTACAAATAATGGTGATTTTACCTCCTCTCCTTCAGGAATTATACTTCATTTCTATTTCATGATTTAATGCATTAACCAGTATTTTCTGAACCATATTAAATAGAGGGATACTGGCTACATATTTTGGAAGAATATAGAAAAGCCAAGTGTTAAAATTTGTTATTTACCCAAACAATGGCAAAATCATATATCATCAACACAGAACAAATTGCAGTAGTACAAAGTTAATCTAAAATTTTATTTTAAGTTATCATTATAATTTTATCACTAAAATTTTTAGTAGTGAATTTTTTTAAATTTGCTATTACAGTTTAGAACTGGTAATTCCTCAGCTCTGTTGGACACTGAATTCCTCCTGTACTTACCACACTGCACATTGATGATATTAAATAAGTGCTCAGTTTCAGCAAGACTGGTAGAGGAGGGAAATTTTATGGATAGTTATACAAGAATAGGCACTGCTGGTGGACATGTTGCCACCAAGCTTTCCTTTGTCTCTGACCATTACAGAGTAGGCAGTTTCCTTCCCTTTAACTCCTGGCCTTGGAGATTTGGTTGATGGTGATGACGTAGTTTCACTAAAACAATTGCACCAACTTAAGTTTTGTGCACTGCTGGAGTGAGAGCTTTTGAAATACTTCCAGAATCACACTTGAGATTTTTACATTCACTTATGCTACGTTTCTAATATACTTTGCATTCAAATAAATCATTTGATAAAAATCTGTCTTCAAGCTTTGAATCTAAAAATGCTGAAATGGAATGTAATCAACTTATGGGATAACAGAATAACCTCTGATTTTCCCTCTGCATCTCAGCTTATATTGCCTATAAAGAAATTGCAGCAATCTTTTCTGGAATGGAGTAACAGGAGTATTTTTATAACAGGAATCATGTAATAAGTATTTGCACTCTTAAAGACTCATCCGTTTGATTATTTCTTGAGAATGTTCCAAAGAACAAACTACTTTATCTGAATAAAAAAAAAAAGTTAGCAGCTAGTACCCCCTGCTAGGCTGGTATCATTAACTGTAACCTGCAGTACTGAGGCTTTATTTGGTTCAAGCAGCCTTTTTACACATAATAGCTACATTCTTATCTTTTTAAACACAGCAAGCCTGTTCCAAAATCTCTTAAACATCATGAAGTTTGTCTTTGATTAAAGAACAAGAAGTCTTGTGGTCTTTCTTCTTGGGTAGGTAATTCTGTTAAGATACACTGTGCTAGGATTAGTTTCCAAACACAACTGAAGGGTATGAATAAAAGAGTGTATGCCCATCATTCCTAAGTCAATCATAGCCTTAATCGTGTCTGTCCATCATTGGTAATAATTATATTTACTGATTTTTCCATTCTATAAATATTTCTTCATCAGATTCATTAACTGTGTCCTCAAATCTCTCATTCATCACATAAAAGAGAAACTTAGCTAATTCAGCATGAACCCACCACATTATCAAATTTAAAAGGACTTCTGGTGGCTTCTGCATGTCCCAATCACTGAGAAACAAGATACAGAAGTAGCACGTTTAATAATGTCAATAAACTTTTGTGCACAGTAAAATGGCATTCAGGAAAATATTTCTTAGTAATATACATACCAAAAATGGACATTGTACCTAGGATTCGTAGATTGTGGAAATCTGAATAATCCTTCTTTTTCAAATTCTGAAAATGATAGCAGTCTAGCGATCATTTCAACAAGATTTATAGTAAAACTTTTACCTTTGGAGACTCAGAGACATGAAGGATTATCTTCTTAGAGCATTCTTGTGAAATCTATTTTTTGAAAGTAGATTAAACCACCATCAGTAGATTAAACCAAACCACCATCAACTGTGGTTTGGTTCCTCATTTTTCTCTTACATTCTTTTCTCATACTCTTCACTATATCATTCTAAATCATCAATATTATTGTTGTCCATGATTTTCAAGATTTACCTCCTCATGAAAGTTTAAGGTGGTAGTGCTGACAATTCTGCTGTTAACTCGTCTTCACAAGAGATGAAGAATTCCTAAGTGGCACATTTCCTGAAATACCCACAGCTTACAAAAGTTAAACAACTGAAAATTCAGTACAGTTCGTAATGATTATTTTATTCCATGATGTGAGTACTAGTATGCAAACAATCCAGTGAGGATTACTAGCACTATATAATCTAATTCCATTATTCTCCTTATATTGTTATTTATTGTTTTTTATAGATCTTAGCTGGTTCAAAATGGATACCGTCATGTCATAGACTCGAGTAAACTATAGCCAGGATCACTTGGTGAAGGATGGAGCTCACAGGAAGAAAATCAGCAGTTTCTTATCCATCCTTTTGGCCTCTTGGGCAGGGAGATGCTTTCCCTGGTCACAGCTGCATGCACCTTGGAACTGTATCCCAGCAGAGGGACCCCATGCTTTGCTACTCTCTCTTTATTAGGTTGATGTTTCCTTGAGGAATGGAGTGAGTTGTGGGGAAGACTATTTTGAGTTCTGATGACAAGCAGTCTCGTTTTGTGCCACATTTTCAGGGGAGGGGAGGGAAACACTGGTTCCTAAGCACCCGGGTAAGAGAAGCTGAGTTGAGGTATAGACCCCTCCTTACCACACACCTGCTAACAATTTCTGGTTCACTCGTGAATTCCTGCTTATCTCCACAGATATAATGCTCTCCCTAAAGTTATTTAACAAACATATTTCTCCTCAATACTTGTATTAGACTAAACCATAAAAAAAGGCTGCCATTTGAACATTTTGACCTACAAGTGAAAGATCTCATAATCGCAATATTAACTGCCAATCATTGATTAAATGTGATGGTCATCTACATAAACATATAATTTTTGATCAGGCAGGATCTCAGGATGCCAGAAATCCAGCTGAAGCAGGTATTTATCTATTCAGTCTTCCAAAACCAAAATCAAAGCAAAAACATACCAGCAGATTCTGGTCAATTTTAAGCCAAAACTGATGTTCAGGGCATTTCTGTTCGGTACAGAAATGGTGATATTAGGCCTCCTAGTCCTAAGCTTGGTTTTAATGAGAGAACCTCTGCTGCTTAGCCATCAGATATTCTTTAGCAATTTGAATAAATGTCCTTAGTGCTTTAGTTTTATGAGAATTTTTATCCAGAATGATGTTGAAATGGTTTTCTGAGCTTTACTATGTTTTTCCTCATTAGATCCATTTATGTAATATGCTAACCTATTCCGCTCATTAAGTCATTCTTGAATTCCCAGAAAAATTTCGACTTGGGTGCAGTGGATGAATTCCTAAGGTGCCGTTGTATTTGGATTGTAGTTATTTTAAGGATTTCTGCAGCTATATTCAAAGATGAGGTTGCTAATCAGTTCAGTAGTTTTGAGTTATTTATTCAGCTTTTTGGAGCAGTCGTTTCATCTTACTAAGATGAATGTGATAGTTTTTTAAAATCTTGTTCTATTTTATGGAACAATTTCTCTAACAGAAATGATGTGCTCCTTGAGAATATTAAAGCTGTAAAGCTGTCCAGCTTAGTAGCCTTTTTTTAAACATAATTACTTGTGAACTGTTCCCATTTTTTTCCCATAGTTTTAGAGTTTTCAGACATCTTAATTATTAAGACAATTTTGGTCATCATGTTTATCCAGGAAATTTGCAAAGATGTTCTAAATCATAAACACAGTTTTTGATATTCTTGGTATCTATTATCCTTTCTCATACCAAATTCTTCATTTGTGTGTATGCTTTTCCTCTTGGTTATGTTTTCCACAGATGTATGCATTTTATGTGGTGCGTGTTTCTTTTCAAAGAAATGTTGTCTTTCTGCTTTCTGATTTTTTTTTTATCTTGGCTGAGTCCTTCTGTTAATTTACTTTGGCACATTTTATTATTCTCTTTTCTAGATTCTTAGATTAAGTTCTTCTTTTTTTGAAAAATATTTTTTATTTAATAATAAAAGCCCTTCATGGCCATCTTTGGCCTGAGGGTAAGACCTGCAACCTCATGGAGTTTACAGTCTAGTTTGGTTTGCAGATATAACAACAGGCTATTCTAACGAGAGAAAAGTGCTCTGGTAGGGGAAGTTCTGGGTTCCAATGGAACCCTCAAAATAGGAACTCAACCAGATCTGCTAGAGGTGGAAGTCAAGAAAAGTTCACAAGTAGAAGTGATGTCTAAGCTCAAAGTAGGAACTGACCAGACAAAGGAAGATAGGAGGAAAGGAGAGTGTACCAGGCAGAGAGAAACAGCTTGTGCTAGGACCCCAGGATGAGAAAGAGCCTGATCTAGTATTTGCCAATTGCAAATATTCATGTGGCTGGATATAAAAAGCAACCAGGGTGACCAGGTGATTGGAGAGATCATCAAGAATCAGACTATAAAGGGTGATATTCAGGAGTCTGGACAATGGAATGCCAATGGTGTTTTATGTATAAGAATGACATAATCATTTTTTGAAATGATTTTTTACTTCAAAAACTTTTGAATAATTACTTTGATCTCCTTGTGGAGAAAGATGACTTTGTAAGATTACTTTGATCTCCCCGTGAAGAATAGATTTGATGGAAACAAGACAAGAGGCAAATGAACCAGTTTGGAGGTTGTGGTAGAAAGCCAGATAAGAAATGGTGGTGCCCTAAGTGAGCAAAGCAGTGGTAAACATGGAAGGCAGGAGATGGATTGAGATGTATTTAAAAGGTGGAAAAACAGAACTTGGAGAGTGATGAATTGGGAGTGTGGGATGAGGGGAGGGGAGAGTGAAGAAAGATGCCCAGGTTTTAGCCTTGACTTTGGGGCTATAGGGCCCTCCTCTGAGTTAAGGATGCAAGAGCAGAAACCAAGTCAGATGAAGAAGATTGACTTGGGATAGGCTGATTTTTATTATTATTATTAATATAAATTGTTCTTGTGTCCTATTTAGTGCTGTTTACTTTGACTTCTATTTTATCTACAAAACGATTTTTCTATCCTTTGTTTTGTGTGTGCACATGTATGTAAATACCTGAAAATTATCAAACTTTTTTTCTTGTTTCTCATAAAAATAAGGAATTTATCCCTTTTTTGCTCACTTCTTCTCTCCTTTTCTAACTATATTCCAACTTGTGTTAATAAATCTGAGGTATTGTGCCTCAATTGTTGCTATTGTGTTATTTTATATTATGCCTTTCATTTATTTTATCTTGTTCATTTTCTCATTCTTCTGCTAGAATATAAGTTCGAAGATGGCAGAGCTCCCCTTTTATTTGATTTTTGTCTGTTTAATTTACTGTTATAATCTGTGTAGAACAAAATTTAGTTAATTGGAGGGATCTGCCAAATATTTTTTTGAAAAAATGGTGATTTTTCCATTACTATCTTCTCTTTCCCTTTTTTGACAGTTGCATTCAGTTTTTAAATCACTAATTTCATTGTTCATTGGCAATCTGTTTCTTACACAATTTAAGTTTTAATTTTATTCAATTCTTGGTTGCTATAGTATGCGTTCAAGCATTTTTTTCTTCTGAAAGAGAGTGGGGACATATTTTCTGTATTCTCTCACCAGAGAGACTACATGTAGAGTGCGGTTTGATCACAATTCTATAAGTTGCTCCATTGTCTTTGGCATTTACAGTTTTGAAGAAATGTTCTGAGGTTATCTGGATTTCATTTCTTTTTTGTACATTTATTTTATTGAAGTATAGTTGATTTACAATGTCGTGTTACTTTCAGGCGTACAGCAAAATGATTCAGTTTTACACACACAGATATAAATATATACATATATATATATATATATGCTTTTCCATTATGGTTTACTACAGGATATTGAATATAGTTCCCTGTGCTATACAGTAGGACCTTGTTGTTTATCCATTCCAGATATAATAGTTTGCTGGATTTCATTTCTTTATATGTGACCCTTTTGTTTTTCTTCTGGGATGCAAGTTGGATATTTTTCTTTATCTTTTAACTTTAAAATTACTGCTTCCTCAAGGACAAGTTCATTCATGTTTGTGTATCTTGCAGAGCATATGGCTTATGGTAGGTGTGGAGTGAACATTGGATAAACACACACGAATTATGTTTAGGTAAACTTAAAACCGTGCCACCATTTCTCTTCCTGACTATCAATCTCAAGTTCAACTGACATTGATACAACTTAAGAGAAGTCAGGCATGCCACCTTATGTTCCTGCAGAATTACCAAAACCTGAAAGTTCTGGAAAGCCATTATGACCATGCAGAAAGCTTCACCACTATTGGAATTCAAATCAAATTAGCCCCTCTTTCAATACCTTTATTATCTAATAAACTTCAGAGACCTACTCAAAATGCTTAATTTTTTACCTTAGAGAGTTGACATGATAAGGGACAGAAATGGAACCTAATTTTTTATTGCTTTTATGATTTGTATGAAACAAAAGCATTGTCAATGACACAAATTATGCGTGAAATTAAAATATCTTTCTCTTGTTTTCCTTTTTTATTCTTCCCTTGGCTGCCACGAAGTTGGTTTCTGTAGTAGGTATAAAATCCCATCAGAATCAGCAGCAATCATTTATATTCACACAATATACCAAGAACTTTTTGTTACCACCAGATTTTAGGAGCAAATGAGTTGGAGAACAATGCAAACTGAATCCACGTCAAACAATACGTAACGGGTATATCAATCTGGCCTAATATAAATGCAGAAAGCTAAAAGGATATTTTAGTTGCATACTTGTATGTACACAATTAAAGATGTGTAAATTTAAAACGCATTTCTGTCAGTCACCTAATAGTGCATTCATTTTAGACAATGTAGTAATCTCTCCTAGGAAATCAAAAGACAGAAATTGCGGGGCTTCCCTGGTGGCGCGGTGGTTGCGCGTCCGCCTGCCGATGCAGGGGAACCGGGTTCGCGCCCCGGTCCGGGAGGATCCCACATGCCGCGGAGCGGCTGGGCCCGTGCGCCATGGCCGCTGGGCCTGCGCGTCCGGAGCCTGTGCTCCGCAACGGGAGAGGCCACAGCAGAGGGAGGCCCGCATACCACAAAAAAAAAAAAAGACAGAAATTGCAAGTATGTCTTTTTGAGTAACACCTCAAGTTTGGAGTGATATGCATCAAAGGCATGTGATCCACATTAATTAGTGTGATATGTGGTTTTACTTGCTTTATCGACTTTCCAGCAAGACCTATGTCATTTATGGCTTCCGTCGTGTAAGACTTTGCAATGTTCCTACTAAAGAGATATTCATCACTGGTCTATGCATTTTATCAAATGGTGAAATAACTAGTCAGTTGAATAGGTTTGGTTGAGTATGGCTGAATCCATCTTTTGTTTTCTTTTCATTTTAATATCTTTTGAGTTACATGTGAGTATTGTGATATGTATCCATCTAATATTTAACTTCAGAGGCATAGAAGCTAAGATGGATCTTCCCTAATTATGTTATTTTGCTGATTTTTGCCTTTCATCAGTCCAATATCCCTTTATTTTGTCCTTGCAGTAATTTTAGAGACATTTGCCCTAGTCAGATTCACGCTAACCTTTCAGTCTCAGGAAGCATAGCTTGATCTGTGTTACATCAGTTAGGCAGAAATGACTTGCTGGATTTCATTATATGTTTGAATGGTATTATAGGCAATGATTGTATGGATAACCTGTTGGTATACACAAACGTGCTAGGAGCCATTGGAAATTTGTGCTTAGGGAACCCTGGACTTACAGAAAAACAAGGTAATGGGCCTCATTCTTTAATTCCATCTCCTAGAGAGAGAATCTTTTGAAAGAAACCTTTTAAAGGGGTACTATTTTTTTTTAAGGACTACTTTTATGATGAGTCGAAAGGAGTACTTTTATGGTAAAATGAAATTTGGACATAGAGGCGATTAAATGCATTCCTTACAAACAGTTGAAAAGTTAGTTTAGATGTAAGCAGGAACAGGCATTCCCTAGGTTATGCAACATGAAACTTCTTCAAAGCTCAATCTTACCCAAAATTTCTCTCACAGAACATAAAAACTTTTAGCAATGCTGAAAGTTTCTACTCACTGATAACGACAAGCCACCCAGAAATTTGGAATTATTTGAGCATAGAGTTGAAGAGCCTGAAGATACCTGCTCCAAGTCAATCATCTGCAAAACTTTCAGCTGTTTTCACCACGGGTAGGTGTCATAAAGACCTCTTGGTAGAGTGTCAAGTCCAGGGTCAAGTCTAACTTACAAAAGAAAACAAAAACAAAGAACAACAAGCAAAATACAAAAAAAAGTGCACCACCTTTATCCAACTTAAGCCACTGACAACAAATGTGACACCATATTATCTCCAACATTCAACAGTCTTACTTATAATCCGTGAAATTGATTTATCTTGTATACCTCTGAGGAATCTGGTTCAGTAGGAGTAGGTAGATAAAGCTCATATTTTTTCTGTCAAAAATGCTCTTAAATTTCAATTTTACTTTATAAATTATAATCTCTTACCCAATACACATACAGACATATGTGTATGTGTATGTACATGTATATATATTCTGAAAGGGTACAAAAGTTTGCTTCATGGAGGAGTTTTAGCCTTCCCTTGACCCCTGGGAATTTCCTTGTTTCACCCACAGGCAAGCCTGGTTCTGGCAGTCCCTGGTGTCTGGAGGGAAAGAGGTCCCAAGTAGGCCATAATCACCAATAGGTATAATCAGCAATAGGAATTTGCTTGTCATAAATCACAGTGAAATAAACAATAGCACACCCATATGCTTACCAAACCTTGCAAATAAGGACTCCAGCTTTACTAGCTCTTGCCAAATTTTTTCAATGCCTTTCCTTCACTCCAGGAGGTACCCAGTCATAAAATTATGAAACAAACCTTCCTTACCATTTCCTAAACTAATTGCTCACCCCAGGTGAAGGACTATTTGCAAAGGAGCTGTAGTGCTAGTCTCAGACTAGTCATGCTTTCTCACTGGATCTTGCAGTATTAACTTTGTCTTGTCTCTAAATGCACAGAATTCTAGAGCCCCTAAATAAGGATGTGTCATTATATATCACTGGGAGACAGTCATCACACATATCTGAAGACCTACTTTCCGGAAATCAGCCAGTCAGTATGAAGCAGATATTCACATCAAGCATCTGAAGCTCAAATCACTTTACAATCCCTATAATGTAATTCTTCAGCTCAGGCTGCCATAACAAAATGCCACAGACTGGGTGGCTTAAACAACAGAAATTTATTTCTCACAGTTCTGGAGGCTGGAATTCCCAGAAAAATGTGCCGGCCAGTTAGGTTCCTGGTGAGATTTCTCTCCCTGGCTTGCCGACAGCTTCTTGAGCGATTCTCACATGGCTTTCCCTCTGTGGCACAAAAGTGGGGTGATTAGTGGGGAGAAAGGGTTGGGGGGGCAGGAGAGAGAGAGAGAGAGAGAGAGAGAGAGAGAGACATCTGGTGTTCCTCTTCTTATAAGGACACCAGTCCCATTGGATTATGGCCCCATCCTTATGACCTCATTTAACCTTTATTACCTCCTTATAGAAACTGTTTCCAAATACAGTCACACTGAGAATTAGGGCTTCAACATATTGATTTGGGGGTGGGTGGCAGGGAAATACTGCTCAGTCTATTTCACCCTCTGGCCTCCCAATACTCACGTCCTTCTCACACGCAAAATACATTCACCCCATCCCAACAGCCCCAAAAGTCTGAATTCACGCCAGCATCAACATTAAAGTCTAAAGTCTCATCTAAATAACATCTAAATTAGATATGAGTGAAGCTCGAGATATGATTCATCCTGAAGCCAAATTTCTCTCCAGTTATGAACCTGTGAAATCAGACAAATTACCTGCCTCCAAAATACAATGGTGAGGCAGGCATAGGATAGACATTCCCATTTCAGAAGGGAAAAACCAGAAAGAAGAAAGGGGTGTTAGGTCCCAAGCAAGTCCAAAACCTAGCAAGGCCAACTCCATTATATATTAAAGCTCAAGAATAATCTTCTCTGGCTCCGTGCTCATCCTTCCAGGCCTACTGGGGCAGCAGTGTCACCTCCATGGCCTTTGGTGGTGGCCCTGTCCCTGAGGTTCTGGCTTGTTAATATCAAGACATCGCCCCACCCTCTGAAAGCAAGAAGGAACCAGCCCCGCTCCCCGGGCCTCTGGTGCTAATCCTGATGTTCTCTGAATCACCTTTGGCTCCATTCTTCCCTTTTCTTGAAGGATAATTCATGTTTACAACTGACTAGCTCTATTGTCCCGTCCTGTAGAATCCCGGAAATCTGACAGCCTTCCTTCACTCTGTTCTGTTTCTCTGTTCAATTTGGTCCCAGCTGGCAGTGTTTCTGATGGTATAATCCCATTTCTATGCTGGGTTTCTGCTGAAATGGCTCATTAAATTTGTGATTACACCCATACTAATCTCCTTATCAAATGAATAAGAACACCTATAGTGTTCTCTTCAGAATGCTTTCCTCATTTTTTGCAAAATGGATAGGCTGAGAATTTTCCAAATCTTTAAGCTCTGGTGCCTTTTGCTTAACAATTCGTTCAACTCACCTCTGTCCTCTTTCATTTTACTATAAGCCATAAGGAGCAAGTAAGCTACTTCTTCCACTTTGCTTAGACATCTCCTCAGCTAAATATCCAGTTGCATCACTCACAAATTCTACCGTACACAAAATACTGAAACAGAATTGAGCCAAGTTCTTTGCTATTTTATAACAAGGATTGCCTTTCCTCCAGTTTCTGATAAGTTCCTCATTTCTGTCTGAAACTTCATTAGAACGAACGGCCTTTAATGTCCATATTTCTGCCAACATTATATTCCTGAGAAATATGTATTCCTTAAGATGATAGAGGCTTTCTCTATAGCTCTCCTCTTTTCTCTCTAAGGCCTCATTCAGAATTGCCTTTAATGTCCACATTTCTATCAATAGGCCTTTCAAGGCAATCTGAGCTTGTCATGAACGTGGAAGACCAGCCCTCCTGGGGGCCGCCCTTTGCCCTCCAGCAGCACGTTTACATACCAAATGTCCTTTATCGCAATCTGCTGGGCGGTGGTTCAGATCCACATGAGGAGATGGGATCACAGAAGACAAGCAGATGCCATGGCCTGGAAAGAGATCCCTGCAACCCCAGCCGGGGCAGAACCCCGCCGGCTCCTGCACCACACATCACAGAAACAGGGGTCTAGAGCATTGCCCCCTGCTAGGATAATCTACGAGAAGTATAATAAAAACACTGTACAGTGCTAACACACTTTACAAAACATTTCTGAAAATAGTCATTCATTTAACTAACGTTTATTGAGCGCCTGCTATGCACTGTTCTTGGTACTGGAATGAAGCAGATAAACAATGTCAAATAGTGTCACATAATATTACACAATCACAATTGATTCTTACATAGATCTTGGAAAGCAGACAGAGTAAGGATTATCATGCCCAGTTTAAGGTGGGATACTGAGACGAAGAGAAGTTTGTGGCTTTGTGTAAGCTAATAACTGCCAGGGTAAAGTCCAACCTGGGTCTTCGGGGACCATGGTCCAGAGCCCTTTCCTTTATACTGTAAGATGCTTCTCGATCCTGCCCAGATTTTATATCACCTTTCATCGCAAAGGGCTCACACTTTTAAACTGAGAACAGTAAAGCTAGAAACAACAGAATCAAGAGATGGGGGAGGGGCTGGGAAACGTCAAGAGATAACATAGAAGGGGTGAGGGTGGGGGAGCCAGGGAAACCAAGTAGTGGCAGAATAACCCTAAGATTCCTCCTTGACGTTTACACTGGCACCAAGCATAAGGATTGCATATGCTTGTACGGGCATATGCCCAGGACCTCAAGGGACAGGGACTTCTGAACTGACTGATATTCTTGGCACAGAAAAGAATGTCCTTGCAACTCCTAGGCAAATTGCTATCTGAGAAAATACTTTTCCACCCAGGCAAGCTGTTTTTCATCGGTAAGAAGTGATTGCATCCCAACAATGTGTATTCTTGTGACCGCTCTCTGACCCCTGAGACGAGGAGTGCGGAAGGACTTTTTTTTTTTTTTTTTTTTTTTTTTTTTTTTTTGCGGTACGCGGGCCTCTCACCGCTGTGGCCTCTCCCGTGGCGGAGCACAGGCTCCGGACGCGCAGGCTCGGCGGCCACGGCTCACGGGCCCAGCCGCTCCGCGGCACGTGGGATCTTCCCGGACCGGGGCACGAACCCGCGTCCCCTGCATCGGCAGGCGGACTCCCAACCACTGCGCCACCAGGGAAGCCCCCAGAAGGACTCTTAGATGCTGCCCTGCCTGTCAGCCAGCTCGGGTCGGGCAGGCTCCATTCAAACACACTTCGCCTGTGCCTTCCATTTATTTATATTTATTTATCTGTTAATTTATTCATTTATTTACTTATTATTTTGGCGGGGTGGGTGGGGTAGGTGGCCTGTGGGATCTCAGTTCCCCGACCAGGGATCGAACCGGGCCCTCGGCAGTGAAAGCGCGGAGTCCTAACCACCGGACCGCCAGGGAATTCCTATGTGCCTTCCATTTAGATCCAGTGCTAGGATTTAAAGAGAGGAGGGCACGATGGAAATAAGAAGGAAAAGATACGGGTATTTTCAAGAGGAAAGGGCCATATGACATGGAAGAGGAGGGAAAACAGTCGCTCTTCTCTACACACAACTGGAGGTCTATGTGTTTCTTTAAGGATTTTCCTCTACCTTTGGGAGGTAAAATATGGGTCACATAAATACAGCATTGTTATGGCAATTACTCACTGGCGACAGGTAGAAAAGATTCTGTTACCTGTAACAGGCTAGGAAGTTGCGAACCTGACCACTTTAAAACTGCTCCTGCTTGTAGGACCACCGGCTCACATTTCCTTTTCTTTCACTCATCACGGGTCCCCACCCACGTCCTCTTCCCATTCAACACATTCTGCCTAGATCTCCACATAGTGTCCCCATCACTCCCGAGGGCCAAGTGTGGCAGACGTCTTAGCCAGGTTCGCCCTCTGGTTCCAAAGGGGAAGGAAACATGCATCTGTACTTTCAGAATGAGAATCTCAGTCAGCTGAGGGTGTTTCTCTAATCTGGATTTCCAAATTTAGCAAGTGATGCGACCCCGGCTGAGAGAATTTCTTCCTTTCTATGAACTTCTGCCTATCAGCAGAAATGGAAACTGGAAAAATCTCATGGGAGTCACACTTTCCCTGCAGGTTCTCAGTTACTTGGCAAACTCCACCTTAGGGATTTCTATGGTCTCTGAGTTCACTGGAATCGTCTCTTTTTAGTGAAATGAAACGTGGCTGCTGAGGAGGGACACACCAAGTGGTTCAGGGTGGTGAAAAGGAAAGGGCTTTAAAATGTAAACCAGCAGGACTCCCCTGGTTCCTCCCCTCTTTCCCATTGTGACTGTGGCTAAGTCTCATATTCTCAAGACTCTTCACCTGCAAAATGAAGCTGATACAAAGCCCTGTGCAACCACATCACAGAGATGTTTTCAAGGTAAAATAAAATAATGTAAACGTTTAGGAAAAGAGCTGCTGAAAATGCACTCAAAGGGGATTTTGTAGTTATTTTTTATTATTATTATTATTGCCTTTTAAGTTCTGAAATGTTTTCAGGGGTAGAAATTTTTAAAAATGTATTCTGAGGCTGCTTTTTTACATTAGTAATTATTGGTAAGATGTTTCTTGTATGTTGATCAGTTTTAGATCATAGCAGTCATCATAAACTTTTGTTAACATTTTACTCTTGATTTGTTCCTGATGGGGTGTAGACAGTGCAGAAAAGGCACTTCATTAAAAGACCCTATTGTTGTAAATTTCATCCATGTAATGTTGATGAATCTTAATTTGATACTAGAATCCGCTACCACAGCCATTCTCAAAGTGTAGTCTGTTTCCCCCTGGGATTCCCTGAGATCCTTGTGTGGGTCCAGGAGAGGAAAACTATTTTTATAATAATACTACAATGTTATTTGCCTTTTTCATTGTGTTGACATTTGCATTAATTGTGCAAAAGCAAAACTAGGTATAATAGCTGCTGCCTTTGTACCAACCCGGCAGGGGCTCCAGCCTGCATCAGTAGTCACTACTTTTTTTTATCACCACAAACTTGCAGGAAAAAACGGTGGGGGGACTATTTCATGTCCTCAATAAAACAGGGAAATGATTAACTTAGTTAATCTTGACCCTTGACCAGATGTCTTTTCAATATTCTATGTGATAAAATAGGAAGTATGCATAAAGCACTCCGACAGCTATACTCCATCATGTATGCAATCGTTTGAGTTGCAAGCTGAAATAGCCTATTTTTTCATGGAACACCATTTTTCCCTGAAAGACAGCTGACAGCAAACTATTGTTATTTGAACTTGCCTTTTGACAGACTTTTTCTTGAGAGTGCATAAAGAGAGCTTGTCCCTTCAAGGAAAATGACAGACATTCTTTGCTGCCAAAGATAAAATTTGAGCCTTCAAGCGAAACTTGGAATTTTGGAAAACTTGTATCTGCTAAATGTAAACCTGATAGCCTCCTGATGCTTAAAGACTTTGCTAATGAGCTCAGTGATATTAACAAATGTGATTAAAAAAAATATTGTATAGCCCATATTTGGAAGCTCAAATATTCACTCAGTAAAACAATAATTTCCAGTGATTGATGCAGTATGGCAAAATCATGCTTGGGCAAAAGATCCATTAGGAAAAAATAATAAACTTCATTAAAATGAGTTATTTTTTGCTAACACGCACTGAGTTTGTCAGTTATTTGAAACAAATAAACATCTTAAATTTCTTCCAGTTTTAATAGCATTATAAATTATTTTATTTTAATGTATTGGGTTTCTCGTTGTTATTTTAAACAAAAAATTAATATTTTAAATATTCTTCAGTATTATTTCTAACATGTTAAATATAACCCACATAAACAAAAGCTTTGGGAGGGGGTCCTCCATAATTTTTAAGGGTATGAGGGATTCTGGGTTAAGTCAAAGCCCCTCACCACTCTTCTTTATGTCCACTTCTGTTCCCTGGGTTGGAAATCAGCCTGGGGAAGACTGGCTGTCAAACTGCACCATCTACTGAGAAACATTTTCAATATCCTGAAAGATCACCCACCTCCAGAAAGTGCTTGGTATAAGATGGGTGAGGGATTCCAGGTTTCCTCCTATGTCTCAACTGATGTTTCAGGGATAGCTTTGCAGCAAAGAGAAATATGCTATTGAGGAAAATCTTTCAAAGCTGAGTCCTTCCCTTCCTCATTCCCCATAAATTATATTAATGCACAGCCTATTACCTAATGGGGTTGCGGTTTAACTTCCTTTTCTCAAGCCTTTTATGGGAAAGCTGTAAAGATGGGGGTGGCCCACAGCCTACACTTGACTGCTTCAGGAGCAATTCCCACCACCACGCCCTTGCTTTCTTTGGTTTACTGAATTTAAATTTGTTTCAAGCATGTGTGCTGATGCAATTTGCGGAAGTTGCTTAAGATAATACTTTGCTAGGGAATGTAAGAGAGTGGAAACAAGGATTGAGTCTTCAAAAAAGTGTCACTCATGTGATTGTCTCCTATTGAAAGAGCAAGAGAAGAAAGACCTGGTTTCAATTGTGAACTATATTTAATTTCTGAAGAAAGAAAACAGGCGAGCAATTATATCGGTATTTCACGCACCATAGTGCAATGGGCAATCTCATCAGGAAAAAACATAGAGCCATGATTCTTGCAAATAATTTTTATAATGTGAGTGCTGAGCCTGCACCCCGTTCTTCCTTTTCTGAGCCATCTCTCCTCCCACCATGATTTTTCAAGGTGTCTGCTCAATATGTATATCCTCAAGTTTTCCTAATGAAAATGTTTTCTTGGAGAAGTTGGGATCAGGTTCAACTGAGAGTGATTGAACAGTTAAAATAAAAGTGGCTTAAATGAGACAAAAATTTGTATAATCTCTTTGGTGAATGTGGCTGATCCAGGACTGGAATGATGACGCCACCATAATCAGGGCATCCAGTACTTTCTACCTTGATGTTCCATTAGTCTCATCAGGCCCCAGCACCAGCCATCATATCTGCGTTGCAGGCAGCAGGATACAAAGAAAGGAGGCAGGCTAAGGCTACAATATCTCCTCTAGTGACACTTCCTAGATATCATACACATTACTGCTGTTTACAACCCTTGGTTCTCTCCCTGAGGATGGCGGGGAAAACAGATATTGGAAGACAAGGAAATAGAGGTTGTCTTCTAGGTGGTCATGACTACTATAGCGTTCAGAGGTTTTATTATCGAGGAAGAAGGGGAACAAGAACATTCAGGAAAGATTAGCGGTTCTATGTGTCTTTTTAAAATGAGTTTAGGGAAATGAACAATTACTACAGAGACTCTAGTGTGTATCACAGCAAGAGAGGAGCAAGCAGTATTGAGGTGACATTCTGAAAGAGATGCTGCTTACTTAGTTTGCCTAATCTGCGCCCAGAATTTAACAGTAATGGTTGATTGGGGTTCTTCAGCCAACATGGGTCTTGCCATGCATCTAATTTATCCTGAAGAAGTTTCTAAAAGCTGGAATTTTATGCCAACTACTCAAAGATCAGTTGAGGATGGCTCAGCTGACCTAGTTGAGATATATTGAGTTTTCCAAACCATTGGCCTCTGCACTGTATATATTAATCGAGAAATGATACAGAGTATGGTTCTCATGTAAGTTCTAATTCATCTTCACTGAGGAATTGGGAAACTTTTAGTCAGGTGGACTTGAAGGAAATGCCTCTTGCAGCTCTTGCTGGCATGGTGTTTCATTTTCCTCTTTGATGTCACTTCTGTGTTAACACTGGTGAGTTCCTCACGTCTAGGCTTGCAAACTGATTGCAGTAAAAGAGTTTCAATATCTCTTCCTATGTGAGCTAAATGGCCCTGCTTTACCCATGGTTGGCATCAGAGGTTTCCTCTCCTCCTACGAGGATACTCAGCAGCCTGAGGATTATATTAGTCAACCCTGGAAAGGGTTTTCCCTCCCTGTGTGTTCTCTGGTAAGTCTCTGACAAATGCTGTTGACCAACTTCCTCACGGATCTGAGGGTCACGGAGTCCAGGGCAATTCCTGTCCGATGGTGCTGAATATTCATTCCCTCGTCCGCTGCAGCCACGTGAGTGGGTGTAGAGTGGGCTTGAAGGGCTCTCCACTTCCTCTACATGGGACAAATGACTCAGGGCTTGGGAAAGGACCCCACTGGGGTATGGACTGGTTTCTATCATGGCGTAAATGTGCCTCCAGATCCCAGTGAAACTTCTACATCCTCTCAAGTACAAACTCTCCTGAAAAACAAATGACAAAGAAATAGAAGCATGGGCTACCTTTGTTTTTCTGCAGCACTTTGGCTTATTTTAAACTCCTGAAGTTGATTTCCATTCATTTGTATTTGGGCACATAATACATGTTTAATCCCAGGAAATGCAGTTTGGGGGTTTTAAGTCACTTTCTGGAGTCGGGATGATTTTCTGCACCAAGGTTAAAAGTGTAGGAAGAATCCTTCAAATGGAGCTCTGGTCCCCTAGGATAACAGTATCTGCATATTATCGTGATAAAGCCAGGACAGGCCCAGAGCAGCAGACCATCTTACGGTCCCAGCTTGACAACTTCGTAATGGAGGGGACAAGGAAAGACACTAGGGGTACCGCTCCTTCATTGCAGGTGACAGAATCTCTTGTTGGCTCGTTGCCACCATAGATTCTGAAATGCATCAACATGCTTTCTCATGAGAGCTTCCATGCATTTATCCAAATTATTTACAGGACTCTTTAGTCTTCTCTTCCAGTATAGGAGTCACTTTCTCAGGACTGTCACCTATCTGAAAACCTCTTTATATTTTTGAGGATAAAGGCTTTATTTTGAGATGAATGGGTATAATGTTACCCAATCTTTGTTCCAGTTGAGAAATACTGGGCTAATTAATGAGAAACATACTTGGAATGTAACGTGAGCTTATTCAAGATAGGAGTTATATAATAAAGCATTGAGAATTTCACCAGTTTTTTTTTTAAATTTCATCCTACAGATCAAATATTTTAGGAAAAAAATACACTTCTATATAAATCCCTACTTCTAAGGACAGGGTCTATTTTTATTATTAAATGTTTGACATCAAAAATACTCATTAACTGGAAGATATTCTAAGATTACGTTCAAATTTATTCCATTATTAACCGGAAAAAAATCTACAGGGTGAGGAAATACTTCTTTTTCCACTTAAACTAAAGAATAATTTCTATTTCCATGGAATCAAGCCAGAATTCTTTTTCTATCATTTAGGGTAAAATTAAGAAAAATTCAGTTACCTCAAAGATGGATATTTTACAAAGACTGATACACCATTATATTTTTGAAACCCTGTTTTCAAGAAAAGCCACACAGAAAAAGAATCTTTTAAAGGTCTGCTTATAGAGCCAGGATTAAGGACAGCTCTGTTATAATATATGCTTGATGTCCTAGAAAAACCACAGAGTCTGCAGCAAAGATCTGTGTCATAACAATGTTATAGAGCTGTACTCATCAATGTGGTAACCAGTAGCCATATGTGGCAACTTAAATTAAGATTTAAATAAACTAAAATGAAACATTCAGTGCATCGGCTTACGAACCTCATTTCAAATGCTCAGTAGTCACCTACAACTGTTGGTTGTTGACTGACTGCCACATTGCAAAGCACTAATTACATTTTCAACATTGCAGAAAGTTCTATTGGACAGACCTGTTCTGGGGTCTACTCCAGTACAGATTATCCATTAAAAGAAGGGCTCAACAAATAGACATCCAGAATGAGAGCACGGGAAGGAAATAGAAGACGAGAGGCTTTGAAACAAACAGGCACTGTCTTGGTGTCACAGAGTAACCCTCCAAGGAAGAAACTCCATAGCAGTGCTTCCTCTTTTTATAGAACTTTAAAACACTGTTTGGATTTCTCTTTGGTGGATGGAAAGGGACTAGGAAGTCATGAACTATGTGGATTTACCTCCTCCGGAAAAACAGAGAAGCATATATCTCCCCAAGTCATCGTCATTAGAAAACGTTATTGAACATCTCTGTGTCCAGGTCACTGTGCTACCAAAATTAGCAACAGATTCAGTCGAGAAAAGGAAGGAAACATTGGGCAGGATAGACTTTCGAAGGAAATGGAGAAAGCTGAGGTTCTTGACTCAGATTTTCCACAGTTGCGTTGTGCACTATTTTAGAGCCATCCTTTAGTCAAGTCCAACCCCCTGCTCTACAAATGAGATCACTGAGACCCCGAGACAAGGAAGTGACTTGCCCAAAGACACTCACAATGTCACAGGAACAAGACCGGGGCCAGGTCTCCCTTCTAGAAGTATTTTACCTATATTACTACTACCTACTCACCTTATATACTAACCAAACAGACTCTCCAACCCTCCCTTTAAAACAAACTACATGATAAAATAATTACTTTTTAAAGAAGATAAAGTATCATGGTTCAGGAAGGCACTATAATTGTACAGGTGAAATATCTCTTCCTGGTTTTGTTTCTTCGTGAAATGATTTCGGGTCTGGTTGTTTGCTCAGTCACTTTCTGGCTCATCCTCAAAATCCCTGACCTCTGGCCATCTCAGAAGGTGGATGGGCACCAGTGGAGTCTCCTCCTCTGAGTACAGACTTTCCTTACCAAGTAAACCTTGAGGAGTGGGTTACTTCCAGGCCCCCGAGTGAACTTCAGGTAAGACTCTAGCTGTTTCTGATTTGATTTAGAATCCAGAGCCACAGTCCCCTAGGAGAGAGAGCTTGAAGTGGACCCTGGTCTTGGTCTTGGTCTTGGTTTGGGGATCATCAGAGCAGTGGTTAAGGGCAGAGACTTTGTGTCCGAAGGGCTTGACCTCTGATCTAAGCTCTGCACTTAAGTGCGGTTGGATCGCCCAGTGACCTCAGCTGCAACCTCTAAAGTTTAAATATTAAGACTCATTTCCCTGTGGTTTTGAAAGGATTAAATTGGTTACTCTATGTAAATAACATAGTCGTTTAGGGTCAGAAACATGAAACTCACACCGTGGAAGGTGATGCTCTTGTTACCTGATCCGGGAACCCCCAGGACGAGCAGAAAGAGACTCTGGGGCTCCTGCTCCCTTCAGCCACCCTGGAGTCAGCTTTCAGACCTTGGCTTCTCTGCTGCCAGGTGGGGGAGCATTTCCAGTCTCAGCTCTCAGATCTTGCCACTTTAATAAATGCATCAGACCACAAGGTGGTGCTTTATTCTTATGTATGATATTAGGAGGATTTTTCCAACCACAAAAAGTGAACAGCAAAGTGCATTCAGCATCATTACCAAGTGTCAACTTCCCAAACCTAATACAAACATCCAGATGGGCTCCTGTCCTCTGTGACTGATGACCAAGGAGCACAGGGCACTAAGGAGCACCGGGTCCTCCTCATTCTTCCGTCTCCAGCTAGGAGGGAGGGGAAGACAGCCCCAGCCAAGCTGACAGCTTTACTGGGTTTCTTTTCCTATAGCGTTAGGTAAACTCTTGTCTAACTGACACACACACACACACACACACACACACACACACACACACACACACACTGTGTGATTTTCCCCAGTTTCCGTCTTACTCAATCTCCTGGTGAGCAGTGGTTCACAAAGTGCAGTGATAAGGGAGAGAAGGAGGGTCTCTTGGCGACATCCCCCCGAGGCGGTGAGAAGTCCGCTTCCCCCTTGTGGTGCAGTGACTGGAGCCTCTGGCCATGAGCCCAGATCACGGGGCTCTGGGTGTAAAGCAGACACCCACCCCTCTTCACTTGCAGCTTGCCAACATGCATGCCACCCTGGTCTCATTGAGTTGGCATCATGACAAGAACAGCAATCTTGCCCACTGGGTTAACTATCTTAGATTAGGAGAGCAGCTGGACTATCTAAAGGACTTTGCAGCCAACGTGCAGCCATTATTAGAGGCCGTGGAGAATTAACAGTTCTGAGTGCTAGTCCAGGCTCAGCCACTACCTGGCTGTGTGACTTCGGGCAATTCCATGAATTTGGTTCACCTATAACATGGTGGACAAAGAAGGCAGGTAGACCAGATGATCTTTAATACCAGCAATCTGGAAGTCAGTCTCTTTTCTCCCTCAGAAGAGGTTCTGCATCAGCTAAGGTTTGGGCTCTTGTGGAGGCTAGGAGGGCTTTACAGGGAATCCCAGATAAAACCAAGCAAAGACAGTAAGAGGTCAGAGAAAGGCAGGAAGAGGACAGAGTGAGCAAGGAAGGGCTAGCCTTGGAGACCAAGATGGTACTGAGAAAAAGGGAGAGAGCTGGAGAGAGAAGAACTCGGATCCTGTAAACCTAGGCCAAGACATCAAGGCAAAGTGAGAGGCTTTTGTGGAAAATGGCTTCTGTAAAAGGAAAAAAATGGGGGGGGGGGGAAGTTAAAGGGTTTTCTTTGGATCCAGGCAGAGGATTAGCTGGAAGATTGTTTTCTAGCTGATCCTCTGATAACAGTGTTCTAAAGGCTTGTGTAGATGTCCCTTCACCAAGACCTTTGACCTTTTAATCCTTCTGAAAGTGACGTGCCCTCTCTTTTCCCTGAAGAGAACAGAGACAAATAAAAGAAAGTTTGCCAGCAGTCATTCCAAGAACATTCTGTTGATTTTCTCATTGCTTTTAAGGCTGCACCCAACAACCTTTCATTATAAAATAACGAAAGAAAGGCCGATCCAATGAGTCACAACAGCTACAGTCAATAAGCTGCATCACTAATTCACAGCTTACAGCAGTTTCCTTCAGTCTATTCATAGTTTGAGTGAGGGAATCAGGATCCATTAGGATAAACTTCATTTTCATAGACTCACTTTCATTTTAACTAAGAAATGCATAAATTTTTCTCCTAACTATAAAAACTAACACTTGGTGGAAGGCACAGGAGATGAAAGATGAGCGTGACAGCACCAGGCTGCTTGGCTCAGAGGAAAGACAAGGCAAGACTGCTACATTCCACGAGTTACTGAATTTGGAGGAAAGCTGCATTTGTCCTTTTGGAATGATCTAACTCAGCTTCTTCGAATCTTATGAACACTCTGGTCATGTTATTTGGGAATCATCTGAACCTTATTTATTTGATACTGGACATTTTATTGTCTGTGAAAAAAAAATAAACTCAATTACTAAAAATATGAACAGACTTCCCAAACAGTGATCTAGTCTAGTATTCATGGAGACTGTGATCATGTTACTAGAAATTATATATATATATATATTGCATATATATGGCATATATTAAGATATATAATATATTTTGAGATACATATAGTATATATTAAAATATACATATATAAAATAAGATATATATATATTAGATGTTATATTCTAAGAGATTATATAAAGAAGGTGAAGAACTGCTCTCTATTGGAGGAAACGTCAAGATTTTGCCCTTTCCTTCTTTAATGCAAACGCTAATGTGTTCTTTGTAGTTTTAAGTCTATGGATTTTTTTGGAAAAAACTTCTTTTAATCCAAATTCATCACTGAATACATCAGACTTTTATGAGAGATAAAACCTTACCAAAAAGAAGGGGTTACCACTGGTGTGCATGTGCTATCTCTAAGTAAAAACTAAAGGAATAAATCAGACGAGAATATTATTCCAAGAAAACAGGGTCAGGGTTACAGGGTCTTTAAATTGCACCCATTCCCTTTCTGTTTAATAAAATAAATTTATAGCTTTAACCTATGACTCCACAGATAACCATGTGTTTTCTTTTGCAGTGGTTGTCAAATAAGCCCCTGAAATATTTTCATTTTGTTTCTGTTCAGAGCACAACCCTGGAAGAATCTAGAAATCAAATTATAGGCTAGTTCCAGTAGAAGGAAAAAAAAATCACTTTTACTAGTCAAGCTTGAGCAGCAAATGCATATGGGAACTACAAGAAGTACATGGGTTTTTTTGTTTTGTTTTGTTTTGCGGTACGCGGGCCTCTCACTGCTGTGGCCTCTCCCGTTGCGGAGCACAGGCTCCGGACGCGCAGGCTCAGCGGCCATGGCTCACGGGCCCAGCCGCTCCGCGGCACGTGTGATCCTCCCAGACCGGGGCACGAACCCGTATCTCCTGCATCGGCAGGCAGACTCTCAACCACTGCGCCACCAGGGGGGGCGCGAACCCGCGTCTCCTGCATCGGCAGGCGGACCCTCAACCACTGCACCACCAGGGAAGCCCAAGAAGTACATGTTTTGAATGGATTTCATGACATGATTTTTCCATCAGTTTTTAGATTTGGTTCATCCCTTTAAATCAGTGATTTTTGTCTTTTCCTGTTAAGTATGGATTTGGCTTTTGATTTATTGAATTGGAGTTTTGATGCACTGTCTTTAAAGTGAAAGTGCCCAGCAAAGAATGCGGCTCACAGGAGCCCTCACAGCCCATTGTGGGTCAGCATGTCCGATCACCCACCACCGGGCAGAAACTCAGGGCTGCTGTAGAGGCAGGAGGGCCAGGGTTTGATGGCTGAAAAGTTCACAGCAGCTTCTGGGCTGTATAATCTCATGGCTCACTGTCGAGCTATAAATCTATTTTTACTGAAATATAATTACACGTACAGGATGACAAAACTTGCATCTTACAGCAAGCCATTTTTCACACTAGGAGATCTGCAGGCAGATTGCTGGAGACCTAAGGAATTATATGTCTCCACCTTAGGCCATTTAGCTACTGTCCAGGTACAGTACCTCTCACAAAATCATTTTCAACAATCTTCTGGATCTCCAAAAAAATGCCCATTTCCCTCCTCTCACCCTTTTTTCTACCATCTGTAAAAGGCCCCGATCACCTAATAGAAAGGAACAAATACAGTCAAATCTACCGACTTGCTAAAATGTATTTGTAACCCCCAAAGCAGTACTCACTGCACTTTCACGGTGATTTATGGACACAGGCAGGACAGGGAAGCGTATGAGTTGCCAATGTGCATGTCCCCAGCTTCTTGTTTCAGCTCCCATACTGATAAAGTGTCATCTTTGCTATCTCTTTAGTGCCACGTTCTTTGCATTTCTGTGTCTTTGGAGTGATTTCACTGTTTAAAATGTCCCCCAGGCATAGTGCCGAAGGGCCGTCTAGTGTCCTAAGCACAGAGGCTGTGTGATGTGCCTTACGGAGAAAATCTGTGTGTCTCATAAGTTTCATTCAGGTGTGAGTTATAGCTCTGATGGCCATGAATTCAATGTTAATGAATCAACGTGATACTTGACATAAAGTGTCTTTCGACAAAAACACACATAAAACAAGGTTAGGTATTGGTCGATTGATGAAAATGTGACCAGAGGCTCACAGGAACCTAACCTTTATTTCCCCTGGGACCAATGGTTCAGTCTTCACCAATTCAATGTTCACAGCAACCCTGTAGAACATAATACCACCAAGAACGAGAATCAGTCTAACTACCATTGCTGGCTTTTCTGTTTCCCAAAACACACAATCCTGCGTTGTTTTTTGTTTGTTTGTTTTTGTTTTTCAGAAAGGAAACTGGAAAGGAGACAGTTCAGAGAAGAGAAATGAATACTCTATAAAGAGAGAAAATGAATCCTAGGGTAAACTTTAAAAGGAACTGGGGTTTGTCCAGTTCAGAGAAGAAATGTGCTTAAGAGCCTTTCCGACCTCCCTTCCAATAGAGGACCAAAGAAGGGAGAGATGGTCCCATACTCAAGCAGATAAGATTGCGTTTGAACTCAGTGGAACATCTTACTGAGCAGGGTGATGAAACTTTGGAATACGGAGTTCCTCCCCTAGAGAGCTTCCAGAAAAGAAGAGAAAACTGACATTAATTCACAAAACTGCTCAACTGAATTTGAGAGTTCCAAATCGGGTACTCCGACTGGCTTTTTACAGCTCTGGGATCCTATGAATAGCATCCACTTTCGAGGGGCCCTGCTAAGCTGAGAGGCAAGGTCTGTGATTATGGAATGTTTTCACCCAGGACGGAATTAACTTGCCTGAATAAGCCCATATAGGGTTTAAAGCTAGGCCCCTGGCCATATTCTGACCAATATTTTCCAGACTGCATTTTCTGGAAAGTGAGTTTGTATTTCACTAGAGTGTGTGTGTGTGTGTGTGTGTGTGTGTGTTCAATGAGTGATTTATCTTTCTTATTTTCACGTTTCAATTTTTTGTAAGGACATACTGTTCAGCCTTTTGCTCTTTTCTCTGTGGTGCCAGCCTGTGGGATTTATGATCACACAGATATGAGTTTGAAACTGTGTAGCAGTGGGTAAGTTAGTTCACCTCCCTTCCTTCAGTTTTCTCATCTGTATAATGGGGATCACCATGTCTGCCTCACAGGGTTGGTTATAAGATTCTCTCTCTAGTTCAAGAGGCTCTTCCTACCTGCTGCTGGCCCCAAAGCCCATTTTCTCACCACTAAACTGTAGCTTCCACCAGTGCAGGTACCCTACCAATGTGAGCCTCTCACGTAAGTGGGAGCTCAAGAAGTGTCTGCTGAATCAAGTTCTGTTGGAGCGTCATTCCCAAGTTAAAGTTCTTCAAAAGGTCTGTGAGTCTGCCCCTGCTTATTAGAGCTAGCTCGTCTCTGGCCACCCACCTCCCCACTGCCAAGGCTACTGGGCCAGCTGGGCAGGTGGCCCCGGACAAGGGGAAGACACAGTCAATCATCCTGGAAGAAAAGTGTCTTTTTTCTAATTGGTTGGTCTAGAGAGGGGGTGCCTTTTGGCAACTTATCCACCTGGTGACGGCACCGTTTTCTGTTTTGCTCTAAAATCCGTAGACGGAGCAGCAGCTCTGAGCTCCAGCTGCGCGGGTCCCAGTTCCAACATGATGCGCTGAGCGGTCTTGCCTCCCAGACTTTACGGGGTTTGCTCCTTCTTTCCCGGGCTCGACACCATTTCCTCGTAGGATTCAGGCTTTGGTCTTCCCCAAAGCCTCCCTGAGCCCCAGGATAGAGTTAATTGTCCCTCAGGTCTCCATGCTTGCCTCTCTTCTAGCATTTGGTCGTTTCCTCGCTCAGATATTTAGCGATTATTTATTAAGTGCCTGCCACCATGAGGCTAGTGTAGAGCGTCTGCAGGACGGACTCAAGCCCTCTGCCTCTTGGAATAACAATAGATCAGGGGAGGCGGGTATTAAACAAATCACTGCACAAGAAAGGTCTTTGGTTTCAATTTTAAGGAGACTCTAGGATGCTGTGAAAGTGTGCATTAAACTGGAATAAAAATCACGCTTTTCAGACTGTGTGATAGCTGCCTGATTTCTTGTCTGTCTCCCTGGCAGACTACAGCGTTTGTGAGCTCTACATTTCACTTTGTCTCAGAGCTGAGGCCCCAGAGCTGAGCACAATACACTTCATATGTACTCAGTACGTTATAAATATTACTAATAGCAATATTGCTATCTTGGAAGCAGCTTCTAGAAGGCTCACTTGTGACAGCACGGGATTTGGAGTGCCTCTGTCCACAATTTTCATGTGTCCCTGAATAGATAGAAATAAGGGGCACAGGCATGGAAAAAATCGTGTGAAGCTCAGCTCGGGGCATTTGCTTTTAGAGTTTCTGAGCCCCCTTTCTCCCTTGCCCCTCCCCCAAGCCCCCAGCACCTACAAAGCACCAGGCTGTCAC